>NC_133330.1:318540666-318613166 GCF_042186555.1 Aquarana catesbeiana
TATCCAAAGCCACCATGTCCTATTTAAAAAGCTTCTGGAGATGAATGTTCTTGAGTAATTAGATCAGGACTCAAACAATTTGCTGTGGGCTCTGAATTTAGCTCATTCCTCATGTGTCAATGCTGCATCTCTTCCTTTAAATTAGAATATAATGAGCTCGGTAGCATTATTAATAATACACCAAAGCTTAGCTGGATAGAGCATGCTTTTATTTCATTTGCTGGATATATGAAATCAAACTTGAGTCTTTTGCTCAGTGTACGACTTTTTAAAGCCGCGTACCTTTTAATCATAAAAGCCATTTATTACAGACCATTTCATCGAAAGTAAAATATGTCTATAAGCTTTCAAGCAAAGCGTGATTAATATTTTTAAACATCAACGCTTCCATTAAATTATTTAAAAAAGTCTTTTTGCACATCAAGCCAAGATGACCTCTTTCAAAGTGTATGCATGTTTTTTTTGTTTATGAGAAAAATAGTTTTTTCTGTATTGTCTTACAATTTTTCTTCATGGGAAATGTTTAGCTTATTATGTGTGTCAAGCAGAATAATGAGGATATTTGTTTCAGTTAAATAAGATTGGCCTGGGAGATAGAATTGGTTTCGAGATTATGACCAACATATGCAGTACATTAAAAATATTTTCTTTAGTTAAGAATAAAGGGGGGAAGGGTTGACACATCTGTTGGGCGTGTGTTGCTTTTTATGCTATGTTTTTTTTTTGTTTATGTTATGTTATTTGGTCTTAACCTCCCGGGCGGTATGATTATTTCAAATTTTTGCGTCTCAAAGCGGTACAATTATTTTGCATAGAAATTTGGCGTTTTATCTTGTAGGCCTGTAATTCTTAGCAATAACACACTTAAATCTGTCCACCAAGAGTCTAGTAGATATCCCAGGTATGATGGAGTTTGAAACACAAAATCATAAATTATAATATAATAAATAAATATAAATAATTATAAAAAATAATAATATAATAATAATAAAATAAATTTCTCCACGATTCACTATCGCTCAATTCTTTAAGTGTTCTAATTTACTGTCGCTGTTTTCTAGCTGGTCTAAAACCACTTTTGACGTAAAGGGACACTTTTTGGTTGCTATGGACAATCTCCAGTTTCCAGGCAGAAAGAACAGTATATATCACATAAAACTGCATGCAGGGCATTGGACAAAGCACTGGGGGCAAAAAAGATGTGAAATGATTTCATACAGTAATGTAATCTGTAAGATTACAGTGTACTGTATGTGTTATGAATTTTCACTTTTTTGAATTTGCTGCCAGGCTCCGCCCCGTGCGTCGCAACGCTCGCAGGGAACGGAGCCCGGCACAGAGAGGCTTCAGGAGGAGGACAGAGCCCGCGGACACAGTGGGGGGACATCGCAGTATCCTGGGGACAAGGTAAGTATACCGCACCAGGATCCTGAGATGTAATCCCGAGTGTGGCTCGGGGTTACCGCTAATGGTACTGAAACTTAACCCCGAGCCACACTCGGGAAAACCGCCAGGGAGGCTACTGACACAACAGGAAGTAAGGAAATCTACTCAACAGTTTTCTGAATATAAAAAAAAAAACATTTGGCTCAATAGAAGGATGTGTACCACAAAATATGGGTACTGTACCTGAAAGTAATGCAAAAGTGGGCATAACGTTTTTTTATTAACTTACATAGGTCATTCAAATTTCACATGTCAGTAGACTAACCCTTCCTCTATTTTATCTGTAGCACTACCCCCATAAGAGTTGCAGATGAAAGGGATCCCACACTCCTGCACAGCCAGGCACACCGAATCTTCACAAGCACCCAGAGTCAGAGAACAGTACATGGCTTTGTTTTTGTTATTTATTAGGGGTTAATAACTTGGATAGGGAGGGGAGGTTATGGGATGCCCACATGACTTCAACAAACTTCCGGGGCAACTTCCTATATACATCTATATAAAGCGGGGGTCAGCAACCTGTAGATCGGGATCTACCAGTAGATCTCAGACAGGTAACTGGTAGATCTTAGTCTGGGCTTGCTGACCCGCCATTCCAGAGAATCAAACAGAGTAGAATGCATAGGGACTACTTATGAAGTTGGAGGTGTAGTAGGGAGCAAGAGCCACATAAGCCAATGCCTCCTCTGTAATGCCAGCTCCTGTCCCATTCGGAGTGATACCAACTGCACTCTGTCTCTTATCCCAGCTAGCAGTCTCCAGAATGGTGCCAGCAGCATGTAACCGGGTGGCCCCGCCCCCCTCTGACTCCCCGGGAAAGCCATGGGGAAGTCCCCGTGCGTCAGAGAGGGGCGGGGTCACCCAAGAACGTCACTGTGTGGCCCCGCCCTCAGTTATATAAGAACTGTCAAAGCAAAGACGCATCATACGGCGGGTGCCTCCTATGGAGGCGGGTCAGTCGCGGCTGGTTTTTTTTTTCTTTTTTGGTCCGTCGGCGGAGCGAGAAAAGAAGATGGACTTCGTGGAACATTTTTATTTTTTTATTTTTTAATAAAGGACTTGTCCACAAGCTGTGCCTTGTCTTTTTTAAGATTTTTGACACTTTTTTTGTGAAATGGTAGGGGTACATTTGTACACCGTTACCATTTCACACAGGGGGGGAGGCTGGGATCTGGGCCTGGATCTGACCTCTCCCTGATCACTCTAGCAAAAAAGACGCTCTTTATGGCCTATCACCTCCTATCTCTAACAACACAAGATTCCCTACTACTGGGGTTTCCTGTTCAGTCTCCGTCACGAAAGATGGAGTTCAACACATCCTCCGAGATCTGCAAGAAGGGGAATCCCTCTTTAAGAATCTGGGCCTGCCATCACTACCAGCGGAAGATGGCCAGGCAATTCCCACCACTCCCCGGGCTCCCATGGCCCCTTCTCGGATCTGGACCCCATGAGAGGAAGAGGAGTGAAAGCCTACTCCACGCCACAACACCCTCAATGCCCTTGGCTACCAACCTAACCATCTGCGAGATGATCTTCATGATTCATCTCTTGGGGTTCCTACCCCCTGTTACCCCTACACAGGTTTGTTTTTTGATCCTGGTTTCTTTTATGTTATCTCCCACTGAGATGCCTTGAACTGTTTGGTTTTATTTCTAGATAACTCATAGAAGGTTTATAGGGAGACCCTTGCTTCCTCAAGCCAAACATGGAGCAGCTTGGTGGGGCACATTGCCTCACCCTTACTGGAGACTGCCTTGCTCCCCCTACTGTCCTTTGACTGCAGTTGGGGACCCATGAGATGCTATTGCTTCTCAGGTCAGCAATTGTTCCTGTTCTACCTTTTTAGGCCTGTTAAAACTCTACTGAACTCTTTTTGTTTTTTTTGTTTTTCAATTTTTTATTTTTATTTTTTATTCTCATTGTTGTTGTGTATTTCTTGCTTTCCAGGTTACAGTGTATTGTATTATTAGATACAAGGCTACTGCTCTGTTCCCATACCATAGGGGGATTACTCAATGCACTAATCGTACTCTGGCTAACTAATTTACCCCACTTTTGGCTCTAAAGATATTGTCCTATAATATGCAGGGTTTGAACTCCATCAAGAAACGATGGCTGGCTCTGAAGGAATTCAGGACCTCCGACGCGGACATGATCCTGATTCAGGAGACGCACTTCCGAGCCGGAGGTTCATTAAAATTTGCTTCCAAACACTTCCCGGTATCATATCTGGCATCGGACTCATTTGGCAAGGCTGGAGTTGCAGTACTTGTCAGGCGCTCCTGTCTTCTCCAGATTCAGTCCTCCCACTTGGACTCGCATGGTCGAAACATAATACTGCAATGTGTGTTCATGTCTAGTCCCCTTCCCCTAATGAATGTTTACGCTCCTAATTCAGGTCAGCTTAAATTCCTCACTGAAATGTTTGATCTGTTGAAACGCTTCTCTAGGCCCTTTACGGTTGTAGGGGATAATTTCAATGCTATCCTTTCTCCTACAAGAGATAGGAGATCTCTATTCCAAACTAAGCTACCTCTCCCAGTGCGATCATTAGCTTCCTCCTTCCGTCAATTGATATGGGCTCATCACCTCTTTGACGCCTGGAGAATAAAACACCCCACCAGCAGACAGTTTTCATTCTACTCCCCCCCCCCACAAAATGTTCTCCAGGCTAGACTATTTCTTCGTAACTGCCCCCCATCTGTCTAACACAGTGTCTTCTGATCTAGGCCCTATCAAATTGTCAGACCATGCCCCCCTAACCCTAGATCTTTCCCTCTCCACTGCTTATCCCAAGACATGCCATTGGAGACTCAACGAGTCTTTATTGAACCACCCTGAAACCAAATGAAAACTTCTCTCAGCACTAACTGAATACTTCAACTCAACACAGGTTCTGTCTCCAGTTCGTCCACTCTTTGGGGGCTCATAAGGCCTTCTTAAGAGGGCAATGTAATTTTGTGAGCTCCCACAGGAAGAAAGGTACAGCCTTTTTAAAAACCTCTTTACTAGCCAAACTGCTAACTGCTGAACGTTCTCTGGTGCTTTCTCCCACAGTGGCCCGACTGAAGGCAGTAACCTCGTTGAGAAATCAAATAAAATCTTTGGACATGTCTGGTATAGCTAAGTCCCTTCTATGGGCAAAATAAAAAAAAAATTACGAGTTCTCCAATAAGCCTCATAGCATGTTAGTCTTCAGACTCAACCCTAGACCCTTTCAATCCTTTCCAGACCATCTGAAACAATCAGATGGTACGCCTACTCATTGCCCACAGACTATGATCCGAGTCTTTGGCGACTTTTATGATAAACTGTACAATTGTCTAACCCCCGCCCTCCATCCCCCATTTGACCAAGGGTCATTTGGTAGCTGGACGGTATCCAGCTACCTATGCTGGGCAAGATGAACTTATTAACATTAAACGCCCCAAGTAATAAAGACGAACTGACCAACACTATCAAACACCTACCCTCCTGCAAATCCCCTGGATCAGACGGCCTTCCTTATTCTTACTACAAGACGTTTTCACCGACCTTAACGCCCCATTTACTGTCTCTGTATAACTCCCTTTTAGAAGGCAAACTCCCCCATCACACGTTTCTGCATTCCTACTTCTCGGTCATTCCCAAGCTGGGCAAAGACCCATCCCTTCCAGACAATTATAGACCAATAGCTCTTTTAAATGCTGACTACAAAATCTTTACAAATATCCTGGCCAACCGTTTATCCCTGACAAAATTGATCGACAATGATCAAGTAGGTTTCATCCCTACTAGACACGCGGGAGACCATACTAGACCCAAGGCCCCTATCAAACGCGATTAATCTCTGTTATTTACTAAATACTTCAGGACTCATCCCCACTTTCAGATGAACTTCACACTTACATGAGAAAATGGGCCCAAATCACCCAAAAGCCCATCTCTCTCCCTCAGTGGGGCAGGAGCTGGACCTCCACCTCCAAGATATCCCGATGCGTGGCGCAGAGAGAGACAGCGTTCAAAATACTGTTCTGGTATAGAACACCAGAAATCTTACACCGTTATGATCCCACTGTCCCCTCTTTGTTGGAGATGTGGTAAGACCAGAGGCACTCACTACCATATATTCTGGCAATGTGAGTTAATAACACCTTTCTGGTCCGTGGTGATGTCCCTGTTCTAACGATTATTTGAGTCTCCTCTCCCATTGGACCGGCTACTTCTCCTCCTTGGCCTCCCCTTCCTGGGATTGGGGAAAAACTTGAACAAACTAGCCTCATTCATTTTATTAGCAGCTAAGAGAGTTATCCCTATGTGTTGGTTGACCCCCACCCCTCCCTCTCAGGAACAGCTTCTCAATGACATCGCAATGTCATCGCCGAAATTCGCAGAATGGAGCACATGACGGCACTGGTGGAAGAGGCTGTTGACAGGCTCGATGGGGTCTGGGAGTTTTGGGACACATCTGAATATGGTTCTCCCCCCTGACCCTGTCTGGTTCACATTCTTCCTTCCATCCCCACACCTCCCTGATATAGCTCCCCTTTCGCTTCCCTCGTTTACTTCTGGATCCCTCCCAGATTACCATCCCCTCACCCCATGGTATACAATTTTTTATGTTGTTCAAAATTGCTATACACACCCAGCTGTAATCCAGAGAAATATTGTTTATAGCTCTTAACTGGTCTGCCTTTTACAGCTCTTTTTATGGATACACATCTATTTTCGACCTGGATACCTGTAAACTTCATTTGGTTTGTTTTTTATTTCTTGTTCGATTCTTACTAGCTCTCACCGGGCTTACTGTGCAGTATTTGTAATGTGACAATCTTTAATAAAAAATACAATTATAAAAAAAAAGAAAATGCAAAGCATTCTCTGAATGGCACCTGTGCTGAGCATGTGTTTCGAATGTAGCAGGACAACCGCTCAACATGGGACCCAGAAGCAAGTGGAGATCATTGCAGCAGCAGTATCTACTTCAGTGATTTCCAGCTTCCAGGGACATGGGGCAGGTACAGTACATACCTAGTTACATTGGTCCAAGCTGAAGCAATATATTTATGTATAAAATATTAATACCTGGAATTCTTCTTTAGAGAATGTATTGCTCTTGTATGATACCTCCTAATGTTCTGACCTGGGAAAAAGGAACATGAAGCACCCACATTTTTGGTAAAATAATCAAACTCCCCCCAGTCAAATATATGGCCCCTTATCAGTTGCCTGTTAGTACTTTTACAATAGTAGCATTTCTACCACCACCTCCAGTGGTACAGAGTCAAACGTTTAAAATACAATTTAACATTTTTCAAATAATCAGGGTGGCACAATTAAATGTATTGAGGGGGCTAGGGAGGTAAGGTTGAAAGAGTGAACTTGTACTTTAAAACCACCAGTCAGCATAGAATTTGGGGAGCTGCCATTGCTTTGAACAAGCATGCAGGCTGGACGTTCCAACTTTACTAGCTGCATTCCTAGTCACAATCAATTACTGACTTAGTACTGATATTTTTACCTTCCAAAGAAAGCTAGCAATAACATCAACCATATTTGTAAAGTGCTGCGCAAACTGTTGGTGCTATAAAAATCCTGTAAAATAATAATAATTTCAGTCCAGAAAAGTTCCCTTTATTGTGCAGCCTTTCCTGGTGAATGACTACATATGTTTTGTTAGCTGGAGAGAGGAGGAGAGGACAGTAGAGGAGAGGTTACAGTCAGGGCTGGTGCAAGGATTTTTGGCACCCTAGGCGAAACCTCATTTTGCCGCCCCCCCCCCCACCACCACCTTGGCTCCACCCCCGACTCCACCCCCTTTGCCCTGCCTATGTATACCCCACCTTTTAAATGAAGTGCCCATCAAATGCAGCCCACCAGTGCCCATGAAATGCAGCCTTACCATGCCCATGAAATGCAGCCTCACCAGTGCCCATCAATGCAACTTCACCAGCACCCATCAATGCAGCCTACCAATGCAGCCTACCAGTGCTCATCAAATGCAGCCTCACCAGTGCCCATCAATGCAGCCTACCAGCGCCCATCAATGAATGATTGCTTTCTTCCATTCATTTGGGAGTCGGGACACAGACACAGTGCTCCTCCGCCGCTGTGCCTCTTACACTATGTGCGAACGGATGCTGATGCTGAGACTTAGTTGCTTGCTGCAGAGAGAGTAGGAACACCAGCGACCGGGCGCCCTAGGCAGCAGTGCACCCTAGGCGGCTGCCTAGTTTGCCTAGTGGTAGCACCAGCCCTGGTTACAGTAGAAGGTAACAGTGACATGGCACCCTCCTCCCCCTCCTGTAGGGATGCTGTATCACCTGTATTGTAGCCAGGCTTGAGTGTGTGTGAGTGTGTGTTTGGGGTATATTATTATAGATAGCCTTCATTACTTGTATTTATCAAGAAAAAAAGTCACATGAAAGCAAATGTTGAATACCCATGCCATACCAAATCAACATGGCAATGGGATAGTGATCCACTATATTATAAGGAAACAAATGTGCTTGTCATGCTTGTATGACCATTTAAGAATTGTAGAACGACTTGTTTGTTATATAATAAAAGGACGTCTGTTATGGCGGACATTTTTCCTTAAATAACCTCAGCTTCTTACATGCAAGCAGAACAGCATCTCAGTACTTAGCTATGACTTTTTGATTATACTGTATGAAGCTATATTAATAAGTTCCTTGCTCCGGTCCAGTAATAAACCCACACTACTAAAAATGCCATACTCGTTTGCAGTAAACAGTAATGTAGTCAAAATTGTTTCATGGCCTTTAATAACCCTATTGCTTATGAAGCAGTTTGCACTTCCAAATAAAGAGTACCTACAGCTAAAGCTTAAGCTTCTTTATGTTCGTTTTTTGTTCTACTTATTTTTTTAGTAATTTCTTTCTTTCTCTTTCTCTTTTGCAGCATACACACGGGCGGACTATACGACCGTACTGGTCCGACGCTCTATCCGACGGACTTTCGGCAGACTTCCGACGGACTTTCCCAATGAACGGACTTGCCTACACACAATCACACCAAAGTCCGACGGATTCGTACGTGATGACGTACGACCGGACTAAAATAAGGAAGTTGATAGCCAGTAGCCAATAGCTGCCCTATCGTCGGTTTTTGTCCGTCGGACTAGCATACAGACGAGTGGACTTTTCGACCGGACTCAAATCCATCGGAAAGATTTGTAATATGTTTCACATCTGAAGTCTGTCAGATTTTCGACCGAAAAAGTCCGCTGCAGGTCGAATTGTCCGCCGGACTCGGTCCGTCGGACCAGTCCGGTCGAAAAGTCCGCTCTAAAAGTTCCAGCCTTTCTCTTTCTCTCTCTTTCTCATTTTCTCTTTCTTTCTCTTTCTTTCTTTTTCTCTCTCTTTCTCCTTTTCTCTCTCTTTCTCTCTTTCTTTCTTTCTTTCTTTCTTTCTTTCTTTCTTTCTTTCTTTCTTTCTTTCTTTCTTTCTTTCTTTCTTTCTTTCTTTCTTTCTTTCTTTCTCTCTCTTTCTCCTTTTCTCTCTCTTTCTCTCTCTTTCTCTTTCTTTCTCCCCCCTCTCTCTCTTTCTTTCCCACCTCTCTCTCTCTCCCCCCTCTCTCTCTCTTCCTCCTCTCTCTATCCCCCCTCTCTCTCCCTCTCTCTCTTTCTCCTTTTCTCTCTCTTTCTCTATCCCTCTTTATTTCTCTCTTTCTTTCTTTCTCTCTCTTTTAGTGCTCTCACATTTTGAATGGCGATTATTCAGTCATGCTACACTGTACCCAAACAAACTTTTTATCATTTCTTTCACACAAATAGAGCTTTTTTTTGGTGGTATTTAATCACCACTGGGTTTTTTATTTTTTGCGATATAAGTAAAAAAAGAGCAAAAATTTTGAAAAATAAAAAACACTTTTTTTAGTTTCTATTATAAAATGTTGCAAATAAGTTATTTTTGTTCATAAATGTGGGCCAAAATGTATACAGCTTTGGTAAAAGTAACCTAAATTAGTGGATATTATTTAGTCTGTGTGAAAGTCATAGGGGTTGATTTACTAAAGGCAAATAGGCTGTGCATGTTGCAAAGTGCAGTTGCTCCAGAGCTTAGTAAATGAGGTAACAATTCCCTCTGCAAAGAATACCTAATCACAAGCCAGGAAAATGAAAAAAAAAAACAGCATTTTTGCATGCACATGATTGGATGATGGAAGTCAGTAGAGCTTCTGCTCATTTACTAAGCTCTGGAGCAACTGCTCTTGCAGTGTGCAACTGCACTTTGCTAAGTAAACAGTCGATTTACCTTCAGTAAATCAACCCTATATAGTCTACAAGCTATGGTGAAAATCATTAAAAATTAATCACACCTGATGTACCGACAGCCTATCTAATTTCTTGAGGCCCTGAAATGTCAGGACAGTACAAATACCCCCCAAATGTCCCCTTTTTAGGAAGTAGACAGTCCAATGTATTTAGTAAGAGGCATGGTGAGTTTTTTGGAGTTGTGATTTTTTCCCACAATTCTTGGGAAAAATAAAAAAATTAATTTATTTTTAATTATTTGCATGAAATTGTCATAATAACAAGTTATTTCTCACACACAGCATAGGCATACGTCCAATTACACACCAAATTACATTCTGCTACTCGTCCCGAGTATGGGGATACCACCTTTGTGAGAGTTTTTCACAGCCTGGCCACATAGAGAGGTCCAACATGCAGGGAGCACCGACAGGCGTTCTAGGGACATAAATTACTCTTCGAATTTTCATTCCTACCTATCACACTTTTGAAGGCCATGGAGCACCAGGACAATGGAAACGCCCACAAAATGACCACATTTTGGAAAGCAAACACCCCAATGTACATTCTGTGAGGCATGATGAGTCTTTTGAACATGTAATTTTTTTCCAAAAGTTTTTGGAAAACGCCGAAAGAAAATTAAATCGTATTTATTTTTACACAAAATTATCAATTTAGAAGATTTTTCTAACACATCGCATGTACATAGCAAAAATGACACCCCAAATTACATTCTACTACTCCTCCTGAGTATGGCGATACCACATGTGTGAGACTTTTACACAGCCTAGCCACATACAGAGGCCCAACATGCAGGGAGCAACGTCAGGTATTCTAGGGGCAAAAATTACACATATAATTTCCTGAAAACCTATTACGCTTTTGAAGGTCTAGGAGCACCAGGACAGTGGAATTGCCCACAAAATGACCCTATTTTGGAAAGCAAACACCCCAATGTATATTCTATGAGGCATGGGCTGCAGATAGGTACTCAGGTATTCTGGCGGGCTGCAGATAGGTACTCAGGTACTCTGATGAGCTGGAGACAGGTACTCAGATACTCTGATGGGCTGTAGATAGGTACTCGGGTATTCTAATGGGCTGAAGATAGGTACTCGGGTACTCTGATGGGCTGCAGATAGATACTTGAGTACTCTGGGCTGGAGACAGGTTCCCAGGTACTCTGATGGTCTGCAAATAGGTACACGGGTACTCTGGGCTGGAGACAGGAACTCGGGTACCCTGGGCTGGTGACAGGGGCTGAGGTACTCTGATGGGCTGGAGACAGGTACTCGGGTACTCTGATGGTCTGCAGATAGGTACTCAGGTACTCTGGGCTTGAGACGGGTACTCGGGTACTCTGATGTGCTGGTGACAAGTACTCGAATACTCTAATGAGCTGGTTATAGGTACTTGGGTACTCTGATGGGCTGGTGACAGGTACTTGGGTACTCTGATGAGCTGAAGATAGGTACTTTTGGTACTCTGATGGGCTGGTGACAGGTACTCGGGTACTCTGATGAGCTGGTGACAGGTACTTGGGTACTCTAATGAGCTGGTGACAGGTACTCAGGTACTCTGATGGGCTGCAGATAGGTACTCGGGGACCCTAATGGGCTAGGGACAGGTACTATGATGGGCTGCAGATAGGTACTCGGGTACTCTGTGGGCTGCAGATAGATACTCGGATACTCTGGGCTGGAGACAGGTTCCTGGGTACTCTGATGGTCTGCAGATAGGTACACAGGTACTCTGGGCTTGAGACAGGTACTCGGGTAGATAGCGGGAAAAAAATAAATAAATAACTCCTGCGCACAAGTGGATGACCAGACAGGTAGTACAACGACACAGGCCTTCCTGTCCTCAAGGATGGGGAATCCTAATAAACATGAAGAAAGAAGGAAAAAAGGGGTGCACCAGCCATGTGTATTATCTTTTGGTAAAAATATTTATTGAATAAAATGATAAAAAGAAATTACTCACAATCAGTTGTAGAAAAAGGCACAATGTAAAAATGCACCGACTAGCAGCATGCGTCTAGAATGAGCAAAACCTTCCAAAGGTCGTGGAGGAACGCACAAGCATCACTACCAGTTGACGCGTTTCAAAGGTAACGTCCCTTCTTCATCAGAGCTCAGCAGTGGACACTCCTTCAGCCGAGCTCTGATGAAGAAGGGACGTTCCCTTCGAAACGCGTCAGCTGGTAGTGATGCTTGCGCATTTCCACATGACCTTGGGAAGGTTTCGCTTATCCCAGACCGCATGCTGCTAGTCGGTGCATTTTTACATTGTGCCTTTTTCTACAACTGCTGGTGAATAATTTCTTTTTATCATTTTATTCAATAAATATTTTTACCAAAAGATAATGCACATGGCTGGTGCGCCCCTTTTTTCCTTCTTTCAGGTACTCAGGTACCCTGGGCTGGTGGCAGGGGCTGAGGTACTCTGATGAGCTGGAGACAGGTACTCTGGTACTCTGATGGGCTGCAGATAGGTACTCGCGTACTCTGGGCTGGAGACAGGTTTTTGGGCAATCTAATGGGCTGAAGATAGGTACTTGGTACTCTGATTGTCTGCAGATAGGTACTCAGGTACTCTGGGCTTGAGACAGGTACTGGGGTACTTTGATAGGCTGGTGACGGGTACTCGAGTACTCTGTATTGTTAGTATTGTTAGGACTGTTCCGCGGTGATTGGTAACTACGTTGGGCCTTTCCTTCAAGGCTGGCTCCTGCTACTTAATGAGCAGCTCTTTTCTTTCAGTGTTTAGAAGCTGTTCAGCTGTTGGATAATTACCAGCCACTCATTGTTACCACAGTGACTCACCTGGTTACCATTAACCTACCATATTAGTCCTGCCTACAGCCAGCTCATTTTTGCTATTTAAACAGCTTAGCTCATTTCCTCCCTTCCTTTGCGTGGTCTATCTCTATATCTATATATCTATCTCTAAGTGCATTCCTTCCTGTGTTCCTGTGTATGACTTGGCCTGGCTGACTTCCCTTCAATTCCTGTTCTTGATTTTTGCTCCTCGCTATGCTGACTTCTGATTTCCTGAGCCGGCTCATCTGATTACCCGCTCTGGCATCCAAACCCTGGCTTCTGTTTTTGACTACGTTCCTGAACTGTGTTATGTTTGCCATTTCATTAAAGGTGTGATTTTAACTGCACTGTCTGTCTCTGTCTGGTTTATGGTTCCTGACACACATAGAAACGTAGAAAAGTAGCAGCAGAATAAAGAGCAAGTGGTCTATCGAGTCTGGCCATTTTTTTATATGTTTTTGTATTTTCTTTGTACATTTCATTTTTCTGAGTGTAGATCTATGTTTGTCTCAAGCATGTTTGAAGCCACTTACTGTTGACTGACTCACTAGCTCTGCTGGAAGTCTATTCCAAGCATCAACTACCCTTCCAGTAAAATATTACTGTCTTATGCCCCGTATACACGATCGGACTTTCCGACAACAAAACCATGGATTTTTGTTCGAAGGATGTTGGCTCCAACTTGTCTTGCATACACACGGTCACACAAATGTTGGCCAACAATTACGAACGTAGTGACGTACAAGACTTACGTGATATCTCCATTATGAACGCTAGTTTTACAAGACCAATCGCTTCCGGCTCGTACTTGATTCCAAACTTGCGTGGACTTTTGTCTGATGGACTTGTGTACACACGATGGGAAAGTCTGACGACAAACATTTGTTGGCGGAAAATTTGAGAACCTGCTAGCCAACATTTGTTGGCGGAAAGTCCGCCAACAAATGTTCGATGGAGCATACACACGGTCGGACTTTCCGCCAACAAGCTCACAGCCAACATTTGTTGTCGGAGAATCTGATCGTGTGTACGCGGCATAAGATTAGATTTGAACTTTCCTCCTGTTAGTTTAAGGTCACATCTCCATGTTCTTAACCTTGGTTTCATATTAAAAATCCTGCCCTCTTGAACCTTAAATCCTGCCCTCTTGAACAGTGTTGCCATTTGGCAATGCAGGTTTTGTTGAACACTGTAAGTGGATTGCTACATAATTTTGGTTTATGTTAGAAGGCACTGTAAAAAAAAGTGCCGCAACCAAGCGATACCCAGCATAAGTGGTGCACAGAACATATTTTTCATTTACATATAAATGCACACTTATATTTGCAAGAGAAAAAGCATTTAGAAGACTAAAGTTTTACCATGTTATTGACTGACAAGCACAGAAACATCAGATGGCAAATTTGCAACCAATCCTCTAGACACACCTGCCCTAGTCTCTGGTGAATCAAACATCTTCTGCTGAGCTATTACCACAAATGATGCTGAACCCGGTAGTTAAACAGCAGAAGTTATGTTACACCGTGGACAGAGTTATGAGAAAAATGACATTTTATTGCCCGAATAGGTGCTGGTACTTGGGTTGAAAGATGGCAACGGCTGACTGTTTGACTACACATTCCATCTTGCATCTTATATAACCTGGTGCAAATTTACAAATGGCTCAAAGACAGAATATTCACAGATAACTGGGAATGTTATCCATGCATGGGGTGAAGCGACAAACTAGGGGCAGGCGTATAATTAGTAAATGACCCGTCACACTGGGAGCCTCTTTGTTGTATGGTATTGTTCTGCTTTGAAGGATGAGGACAGAAACAGCCAAGAAGGATAAAAGGAGCTTTTAATTATTTGCAGAGAACAGTCGTTTTAACGGGGTGAATTTTAAGTGAGTGCCATTTTCAGATCCTTGCCAAGCTGTAATTGGATATGGGACATGATGTAGTCATGTAATATTCTGCTCGTTCAATTGATGCACTTTAATAAAGAAAGCCGTACTAGTGCTATGCGCATCTAAACTGGCCACATAACATCAACCCAACAGAAACAGCACTTAAAGAGCATAAAAAAGGTTTCTATCGATATCGCCTAAGCTAAATGCAAGAGCACTCATCGAGATGAAAACGCCATAATAAATACATATGGAGGATAAAATGAGCTTAAATTAGATGCTTTCTTTAAGTCCTCTGTGCTGCAAGATCTCTGGTCACCAAATTATTCACAGATATTAAACGTGTTAGTAAATAGTTAGGATAATTTGCAGCATCCTTTACAGATTGTCATGGACCAGATGTCCTGGAGCATGGAAGATTTAAAGGAAGGTTGGCTATAGGCATCCTAATAAATATTTAGTTATAGGTAGAACCCAATGTCAGTTCCGGGCTTTATATGGCCAAAAGATTTGTGGACACCTGAGGATCACACCTATCAAAGCTTGGTGGACATCCCATTCTAAAACTGTGAGCATTAATATGAGGTTAGCGCCCCCCCCCTTTGTAGCTATAATGGCCTTCACTCTCTTTGGAAGACATTGCACAGCATTTGGGAGTGACTCTGTGGGAATTTATGAACATTCAACCATTTGTGAGGTCAGTCAGTAATGCTTAAAAAAATGCATGCCAAATGGTGTAGCAGCCAACAAAAAAGAGCACTGAAGTGAAACATGGTAGATGGTGCCACTTGTAGCTGGCCAGCTAAGACCTGTCCTAGGTTGCTAATGTGACTTACATGCATATACAGCTAGACCTGCTGATAACCTTAATATAGTTTATATGCTCACATGTGAGAGATAAAATCAGAGTTATTTACTGTGACTTTATATATATATATATATATATATATATATATATATATAACAGTTGTATATTGTGCTCACAGAAGCAAACCAGAAAGCATAGAGTTAAGCCTTTCTGACTCATCATGGAGTTTTTGGCCAATCACAGCCACTCTCACACCGAGCAAGAGTCTTGGCCAATCACAGCCAGCCTTACACCTATTATTTTACGTTCAATATGTTTTTATTTTCAATTACGTCATACAGTTTATGCATTGACATATTAGAATGCACAGGAGGGAACGCCTCCTGGAACATGAGACATAAAGTTTACATTTTGAGAAAAAAAAAACATATAACATACGGTTTCTCAACCTTAAAGGCTATTGGGGGGGTCAACCAGATAGAAATCAATGTCTAAACACTAAATAATCAGACTCCATGTATTGTCCCTAAAACAACACGGGACCTTTCCCCAACCCCGGCACCCCTGATGGGATCTAACTGTGCCGGGTGGGGAAAATTCCGTATTTCTCCTTTGCCCACTTGGGCTGAGCCATCAGTAGTATTGAGGAGGTTATGAATCCCCGTAAACGAGATCGTTTACCGTATGGTAGCTTCATATTGAGTTGTCACCAGTAAGCTATCTGATGTGAAGTGGTAGACAGAAAGAAGAGATGAAAGAGAGGGAAAAAAGAGTGAGGAGGAAGGAGGGGTAAAGGGGGTCCTCAGGGTGGGTGAGGAGGGAGAAGGATTACATCTGTGTGCCTCTAGTAGAACTGTAGGATGAATTCGTCTAGGTGTGGGTTAGGGGTTGTTGCGCACCTGAACACCTGGTATGAGGGAAGTTCCCATATATTGGGACCAAGGTTCCCATATTGTTTGGAATTTCGTGGAGGTGTTAGTCAGAATGCTGGAAAGTTTTTCTTGGGTCATAATCCACGAAACCTTCCTTTTCACTGCGTTGAACGAGGGTCTCGGCTGTTTCCAGGCTTTGGCAATGGAGATTTTAGTGCCCAGTAATATAAAATTGATCAGGGTTTGGGTAGCCTTAGAAATTCCAGATAGGTTTGCATTGAGAATTGCCACCTCTGGGGATCTAGGGACCTGGCAAGCTGTCACTTTGTTAATCATAGAGAAGACTTTTCTCCAAAAAGTGCGTATTTTGGGGCATTCCCACCAAATGTGGGCCATTGTGCCCAGGTGTTGGCATCCTCTGAAACATAAGGGGTTTGCTGAGGGATAGATTGCTGCCAACCTGGTAGGGGTCAGATACCATCTGGTTATCAGTTTGATGCTTGCCTCCATCAAGGAGATGTTGTGGATCCCCTTAAAGGATTTAGTTAGTGCTGCTTGCCAAGTCTCTATGTCCCTGCAGCATTGGAAGTCAGCCTCCCAAGCCTTCATATATGTGGTTTTGTCTGTAGGGCAAGTGAGGTCCGAATATATCACTGATATGCCTCCCCTCTGCTCCATGGCTTGTCCGCACCATTGTTCGTATACAGTAAATTTAGGGGGAAGCGGTTTCTCCTTCCAAATAGTGTGGAGAAAGTGTGCGATTTGGTAAAAGCGGAATCGTTCCGATTCCGGGAGGTCCAGGTGTTTGATACAGAATTTGAGGGTGATTGGTCCATTGGGAGTGAAGAAGTGCCCTATCCGGTATAGCCCTTTGTCCAGCCATCATTTGAATGCTGAGATGTCAAGTCCAGGTGGAAAGTCAGGGTTGTGGAATAGGTGAGCTAGGGGACGACCCATGGAGACCAGAGCTGTGGATTGCCGGAGGGAATCCCAAAGGGCGCAGGAGTGGGATAAAGTGGGTGAGAGGATGGGCGGTCTAGATTTAGTCGGGCACCAAAGTATGTAAACTAGCGTATGGTTGGGGATGGCCTGTCGTTCAATAGTCACCCAGTCTGGTTTTTCATAGCGTGAGTAAATTGAGGACAATTGGGCTAATCTAGCAGCCAAGTAGTATTTGTGTAAATTTGGAAGACCCAGCCCTCCCTTGCGTCTATGAATGAATAGGGTATTCTGAGGAATACGGTATCCTTTCTTACCCCATATAAATTGGAGTATTTTACTCTGTAACGCTCTCAGGTGATCTTTCCTGATTGGGATAGGGAGGGAGCGAAAGAAGTATAGGAGCCTGGGGAGTAAGGTCATCTTAATGGAGTTGATCCGGCCCAGCCAGGATAGCTCGTGTTTTGACCATGTAGTAAGGTCTGCCTCCAGTTTCCTGAAGAGTGAAGGATAATTTTGTGCATAAAGAGTTTCCGTCGTGGCCGTCAGTGTGATACCTAGGTAGCTAATGGAGGTGTCGCCCCATTTGAAGTGGAAGGACTGTTTTAGAGAGGCAACTGTTTGAGGCGGTAAGGAGATATTAAGAGCTTGAGATTTGGCGAAATTAACTTCGAGTCCAGAAATTTTAGCAAAGTTCCTTAACACTAGGCAGAGTTTGGGGAGTGTAGTGAGGGGGGATGTCAGGAAAAGGAGGATGTCGTCGGCGAAAAGCCCACATTTGTGCGTCTGGTCTCCACAGGTCACCCCTTTTATATCAGGGTTCTGTCGAATAGCGATCGCTAAGGTTTCTATGGCTATTGCGAAGATTAGGGGAGATAGAGGGCACCCTTGCCTAGTGCCACGCAAAATGTCTATTGGTTTGGAGTAATGTCCTTGGAGGCGTATTTGGGCCTTTGGTTGTGAGTAGAGAGCATGCAGAAGTCCCAGGAAGCGGTCGCCAAATCCCCACCTCTCCAGCACAGTGAAGATGTAGTGCCAGGAGACCGTGTCAAAGGCCTTCTGCAGGTCTAATGATAGAAGGAATCCCGATTGGTTTGGCCCCCCTTCCCAGTTAGTTTGAAGAATCAAAGTGATATCTATCGCCCTCCTTATTTGGTCAGGACCCTGTCTCCCGGGTATGAATCCTACCTGGTCCTTATGTATATATTGAGTAATAAAGGATGACAACCTGTTAGCCATTATTTTGGTGAGTACTTTTAGGTCATTGTTTATGAGTGAGATCGGTCTGTAGTTGCTAACGTCTTCGTGGTTTTTGTCAGGTTTAGGTATGACCGTGATTAAAGCAGTATTGAGGTGAATGTCTAGGGGGGTTCCGTTGGTTTTGGAGTTAAAGAAGGAGGTCAGGTGAGGTGCCAGAATGGCTACGAAAGACTTGTAGTATGCTACAGAGAGACCATCAGGACCCGGAGCTGACCCCCTACTAAGATCTTTTATGACCCCCAAAACCTCCTCCTCTGTGATGGGTGTTTCCATCTTTTGTTTGTGGTTATCTTTTAGGGAGGGTAGAGGAATACCCTCCAGGAACTGAGGGATTAAGTCCGCGTTTGGCGTATTTGTTTGGCTATATAATTTAGAGTAAAAACCCTGGAAGGTATCTAGTATCTTGGAAGGGTTGGTTGTGGGGGGTTGACCATTTATTCTTAGTTTGGGAAACGCGTGGATCTTGAAGGGGGGAGACAGTTTTTTAGCTAGAAGGGGGCCTATTTTGTCTGCCTGAGTGTAAAATTTTTGTCCATTCCAGCGCACGGCCTTTTCGGCCTTGGAGGTGAGTGCTAGATTGAGGTCAAGTCTAGCTTTATCAATGAGGGGAACAGGGGTCTTGGAGGGGTCTTTTTTGTGGGAAGCCTTCAGTGCGGTATATTCCCTGTCCAACCGAATTAGGTCTGCTTTCTGTGCTCGTTTGATTTGAGTGGCAATCTGGATGAGTTTACCCCTTATAAAAGCTTTATGTGCCGCCCATAACGTTTCGGGAGAAATGTCCTCTGATTTATTGAGTTTAAAGTATTCTTGTAGGGCTTTTTCAAGTTCTATGACCCTGATGGGATCAGATAATAGCGACTCATTCAGTCTCCAATGTCCCCTGGATCCGCCCAGGGGGCCCGTTTTGATTGATATGGCGACGATGGAGTGGTCCGAGAGGGCAGACTCCCTGATTTGTGCTCTGTGGATCAATGGGAGTAGGGAGGATGGGGTTAAGATGTGGTCAATCCTCGCATAGGTGTTATGAGGGGGAGAGTAATGGGTATAGTCCCTTTTGTTGGGGTTAAGTTCCCTCCAAGTGTCAGCTAGGCCATGGGCATGGATTATCTTTGCAATTCTGAGGCTTTCTTTGGTGGGTCGCGTAAGTTGAGTCGGTGGGGGTTTAGATTTGTCCAATCCCTGATCGAATGCTGCGTTCGAGTCTCCGCCAAAGATGACTGTTCCCTCCAATTTCTGAGCGAGGATGCGCAATAGGGAATCAAAAAATTTTGCTTGTCCTCTATTTGGAGCATAGTAGGAGATCAGGGAATACAGGTGGTCCCCCACTGTGCCCTTGACCAGGAGGAACCTGCCCTCTGGGTCAGCGAATTCAGAGATTTTTACAAATTTAAGGTGTTTGGATATTATGATTGCAACTCCCTTAGTTTTGTTGTCAGCGCTCGCTAAGAAAAACTGTGGGAAGTGAGGGTGAAGATACTTAGGGCTATACCGGGAGGGAAAGTGCGTTTCTTGCAGCATGACAATGTCTAGCTTGAGATGCTTGTAATAATCGAGGACCTTTTTCCTCTTAATCTAGGAATTGATTCCCTGGACATTATGGGAGGCTATGTGGAGTTCAGCTGTAGGATCGTTAGCCATGGAGCAGTTGGAGTGAAGTGCTTTGGCCCTCACTTACCCTTTGATGCGTGGGAACCTGGACTTTAGGATGATGATCATTCTTCCTTCCTGTTGGGAAGATATCAGGAACTTCCTTGGAGGCGTGTGTGGTATCTGAAACACAAGATGTGGTTAGGCACATTGCAGTGATCGGGGAGGAGGGGTGGGGGGGTCTCCTAGAAAAGAAAGAAAGGACATAGGGAAGGAGAAACCCCCTACGTCTTTTAGAAAAAAATTAGAGTATGTCTGGCCCATCTGGGCTCAAACAGCCTAGCCCCCAGAGACCTACGGGTGTCTAAGGGTTAGGTGGGTGTGCAAGTGTTCCTTCACGAAACCGAACGCCCTACAGAAAACAAGTTCCCTTGAGGGAAAAAAAGAAGAAAAAACAAAGAAAATTTTTGAAACCATTATCGGTGTATACCAGGTTATCTTAACAGTGTGACTAGCTAGTGGCCCTAAACCTCCGCCAAGTGTAGTAACCCCCTAGGTCTCTATCCATTCGCTATCACAGCAAAGCGTCCAAAGACTAGACCTAAATAAAATCCCCCAATCATGGGGGTTAAATTTCCCCCTCCCCCATGGATAGGCGTGAGGCTACAGTTACTCTCAATCCGGAGAGGCACAGCTCCCTTGAGCTTAGTAGATATGTCAGTGGGCCAGTTAAAAACAGCAAAAAAGAAAGAAAAAAAAATGAACAAAAAAAAAACAAAAAACCTGGAACATGAAAAACAAAGAACAAAAAGTTCTGAAAATTCAGAAAACGGTGCCCGGTTGGCTAGCATGCCTAAGGAATAGGCACGAGGGATCCCCCATGTTCGTGGGGATGATCAATCCGATCCCTACTTCACAACCGGGATAGAAGAGAAGCAGTTCACATCATCACTGGCTTCAAGTTTGATTGTTGTCTTTGGCCTTCTTTGCTTTTCCTGTTGACCACAGGGGAGATTGAGGGCTGGTGGGGGTCTGTCGTTTGTTGGAGTTGATCCCGGCATTGGTTGTGTCCATTTCGGCTTCCTGGGAGATGATTTTCAGGTGCAAGAGAAGTTTTTCTCCTTCTGGGAGGGAGGAGAAGGCGTATTGTTTCCCCTTGATGGAGAATTTAACCGCAAACGGGAATGCCCACTTGTATTTAACGTCTCTTTGGGTGAGAGCGAGAAGCAGGGGTTTCAATGATCTCCTCCTCTGGATCGTAGAGGGTGAGAGGTCTGCAAAGATCTGTACTGGGTGTCCCATGCACTGCACTGAGTGAGAGGACCTGGCCTATCTCATCACTTCCTCTTTAACTGTGTAGTGGTGGGGCTTAGCGATAATATCTCTTGGGGTGCCGTCTTTTCTGGGGGGCCCTAATGCTCTGTGTGCCCTGTCCAATTCAAGGCGGTGAGAGGAGATATTAGGGATTAGATGTTTAATCAGGTCCTGGACTGCTTCTGGAACATTGTGAATCGTTTCCGGTAGGCCGCGGATTCTGATGTTGTATCGTCTTGACCTATTCTCAAGTTCGTCAATACGGGCCATTGCTAGGTCCAATTGATCTTGCACAGTGCTGATGTGCTGCGAATTTTGGTTAGTGATAGCTATAGTGTCCTCCATTTTGTGTTCGATCGTATCGATCCGAGCTCCTAAATTAATAAAGTCTGCCTTCAGGTCCCCTGTAATTTTAGCTGCCGTTTCAGCCAGGCCTCTGTCCAGAAGTTCAGAGAATCTGTGGAAGAGGGAGTCCATGTGAGATGCAGGGTCACTGGCAGGGAAGGCATGAGGAGGGAGGCCTGAGTGACCTGAGACAGATCCCAGGGGGACAGAGGGCCATCACAGAGGGAGCGATCCTGCAGGGATCCTGTAGAGGCTGGAGAAGGGGTCAGCAGAGGTGGGTATCCCGTTTGTCTTCCTGGGGTGAAGTGAGGGGGGATGTGGGGTTGCTCTGACCTGTAGTCCGCCAGGCCTGTAGAGCAGAGATCCTGTGGCTGTGTCTGTGTAGTGGTGGCCATCTTGGGAGTCCCAGCCGTTCCTGCTCTCTCCAATTGTGGCCACAGGTTTCGTTTCACCGGGACCCTGGTTATATGGGGGTGTAGCTGGGGCCGTGGGGAATGTCTCCAGGTGCTTTAAATGTGCGGCGGTGCGCTGTGGTCAATGCTGTGGGCGCCGATGGCTTGTGAGGGAGCGGAGCTCTAGGCTATAGTGGCCATCTTGCGAGCCCCGCGCATCCGCACCCTTACACCTATTATTTTATCTGGAAATACCCAGCACATTGTTAGATCTCATTACATCAGAGAGAGTGGACCTGAACAGACTACAGATCCAGTCAGAGTTCAGTTTAATGGAAGCAAGTGGCCAAAATAGGTATTTAATACAGTTATATATGTTACTATTGTTAAATAATGTGATTAGAACTGTATACTGAAATATTATGTGTTCACTTATAGTTCCACCAAACAAACGTTCAAACAGCAAACAAACCAAAGCAAACAAACATCACCAAACAGCATAGCAAACGTTTAACCGGTTCAATACCGGGCATTTTCACCCCCTTCCTTCCCAGACCAATTTTTAGTTTTCAGCGCTGTTGCACTTTAAATGACAATTGCACGGTCGTGCGACATTGTACCCAAACAAAATTGACGTCCTTTTTTTCCCCACAAATAGAGCTTTCTTTTGGTGGTATTTGTTCACCTGTGTGGTTTTTATTTTTTGCGCTATAAACAAAAGAAGAGCGACAATTTTTAAAAAAACACAATATTTTTTACTTTTTGCTATAATAAATATCCCAATTTAAAAAAAAAAAAAAAAAAAAAAAAAAAATTTTCCTCAGTTTCGGCCGATACGTATTCTTCTACATATTTTTGGTAAAAAAAATCGCAATAAGCGTATATTGATTGGTTTGCGCAAAAGTTAGAGCGTCTACAAAATACGGGATAAATTTATAGCATTTTTAAAAAATATATATTTATTTATTTTTTTTACTAGTAATAGCGGTGATCGCAATTTTTTTTCGTGACTGCGACATTATGGCGGACACATCGGACACTTTTGACACATTTTTGGGACCATTCACATTTATACAGCGATCAATGCTATAAAATTGCATTGATTACTGTGTAAATGTGACAGGCAGTGAAGGGGTTAACCACTAGGGGGACACAAGGGGTTAAATATGTTTCCTAGGGAATGCTTCTAACTGTAGGGGGCGGGGACGTACAAGGGGAGGAGACCGATCAGTGTTCTGCTGTACTGGGAACACAGATCGGTCTCCTCTCACCTGACAGGACGTGGATCTGTGTGTTTACACACACAGATCCACGGTCCGGCCCGGTTAACGGGCAATCACGGGTGCCTGGCGGACATCGCGGCCACTGGGCACACGCACTGGGTCCCGAGCAACGCGGCGGGCACGCGCCCCCTAGACGGCCGGTAACCCGAGGCCGTCATATGACGTCCACCCAGGATGGGAGATCCCATCTGTGGAAGTCATATGTATATACGCGGGTAGGGAAGTGGTTAAACAAGCAAACAAGTGTGCAAACTGCAAATTGCAATATCAAACAAGTAAAACTATTTCTTAAAGTGGATGTAAACCCAATGTCATCCTTTGTAAACTACTGCCATAGGGGTTATCTATAAGGATATACACGCCTCCTACATGTATCTTTACCTGTCAAATGTCTCCCCTCTGTCTGTTATGAGACCCGAAAAACTGCAGATTCTGTGGGCGGGTCTGTTGTCTGGAGCTCGGTGGGTGGAGTTGTGATGTCAGTAGACTCCCCGCCCACCTCTACACTCCCCTTGTCAATATGCATTTTCTCCTGTTTATTTCTTACACTGAACTTCTGCTATGATCTCTAACATCCAGTGAAAAGACAGGAAAGTAACCACATGACTTCAGCATGTCAAATCATACTGAGGTGTGGAACAGCCAATCCTTGCAGAGCTGCTGAAGAAAGGAGTGGGGGAGGGAATTAAAAAATAATGCCTGTGTCTTAGGCTAGTGTACGAGATATGTAAATCACCTGTCACTCACAGCAAGGGGGAGGATTTGACAAAGTTTTTCTCTGTTTGTCAAGTTTTATCTCACTGAACAATAAAAGAGGATTGCTCAGAGATGGATTAAATCTGTGTGGCAAGACTGGGCTCAAATGATAGGAAATCTTATACTCTACATTATGACATTAAAAAAAAAAAATGTTCGGGTTTACATCCACTTTAAGCCTCAGATATACCTCTCAGAGAGATCATAAAGTGTCTAAGGAACTTTAAAGTGAAAGTACAGAGATACTGAAGAGAGAAATACATCTACAATTTTATGTAAAATCACAAGATTGAACAGTTGAATCGCCATTTTGTTATACTTTATTCAACACATGTTTGTACATGCACTGCCTGCTGCTAAATTGTCAGTGTTATACATGAAGGAAAGCTGAAGTTAATAAACAAGATATCATAAAGGTTTAGTGTGCTCTTTAAACCTACTACTTCCATAGAACGGTGCTAGAGGAATTATAAAGTAAGAGATAGTCTTGTTTGGACTAAAAGGTCAGAGATTAAAATTCTTCTAATGCCACAGCGCATAAGGCATTTCATAGTGCTGCGCCTGCCACACCACTGTCCAAGATCCACGGTGACGAAGCATCAGCACATTGCAAACTTGATCAAGAGCAGTTGATTAGTTACAGATTTGAGTAGGAATATCAATGTTTCAAAACCTTAAACAAGCCCCTTTGATTCATATTGAAAACAGTGACAGAAAAGAGGGCATTATATACACTATATTACCAAAAGTATTGGGACGCCTGCCTTTACACGCACGTGAACATTATTGGCATCCCAGTCTTAGTCCGTAGGGTTCAATATTGAGTTGGCCCACCCTCTGCCGCTGTAACAGCTTCAACTCTTCTGGGAAGGCTGTCCACAAGGTTTAGGAGTGTGTCTATGGGAATGTTTGACAATTCTTGCAGGAGCGCATTTGTGAGGTCAAGGCACTGATGTGAACAAGAAACCCTGGCTCACAGTCTCTAATTCATCCCAGAAGAGTTGAAGCTGTTATCGCTGTAAAGGGTGGGCCAACTCAATATTGAACCCTACGGACTAAGACTGGGGCGCCATTAAAGTTCATGTGTGTGTAAAGGCAGGTGTCGCAATATGGTGTAAATGTAGAGAACCAAAACCTATGGAAAATGAACCTATAACAAGGGGTTACTTGCCCTAATGGGTGGTCACACCAATTTTGGGGAGTGCTTACTAATGTCTAGATAATATGAGAGGAGGAATAAGTAGAGGGAGAAAAGGACAGAGAAAAGGTAGAAGACGAAGAGACAGCAGGATGGGGATTGCCCCCCCAGAGGATTCCTTACAGCAGGTTTAAGGCCTATGGATACCAATAAAGCCATACATAAACTATGATTATGCAGCACCCCCTCTGTAAACACCTTTCTTTGGGCACCTAATGCAAATGAATCAGGACATGTGAGAGTGCAACATTTGGTGCAGCTGTGCATGGTAGCCAATCAGCTTCTAACTTCAGCTTGTTTAATAAAGCTTTGACAAAAAAAACTGGAATCGTATGGTTTCTATGCAGAGCTGCCCCAGATTTTGCACTCTCCAGTTTTAGTAAATCAATCCCATAGTCACATGACAAGCCAAAACACATTCATTACATTGGTTGCCATCCTAAGTTAAAAGCTTTGGGCCTATGTCCATTGCTGCGCTCATGGATTATGGATTTTCTAACAAACAGGCCACAAATGGTGAGAATAGGAGATCAGATGTCTAACACTATTATTTTGGATACAGGGGTACCACAGGGATGTGTGTTAAGTCCGGTCCTGTTTACATTTTTCACGCACGACTGTACTCCCATACATGCGTCTAACACTATAGTGAAGTTTGCTGATGACACCACTTTATTGGGACTCATACAAGGTAATGATGAGACAGCTTATAGGCAGGAAATTCAACATTTGGTTGAGTGGTGTAGAGAAAATGATTTAATACTCAATACGGCAAAAACTAAAGAAATAATAGTGGATTATAGGAGATCAAGAAAGATCAATCATTGCCCGGTTCATATAGGTGGTGAGGAGGTGGAAAGGGTGGACACTATTACATTTTTGGGAGTACATATTACAAGGGAGTTGTCATGGTCTCAAAATACTTTTTTTCTAGTGAAAAAAGTGCAGCAGAGACTGTTTTTCTTTCGGAGACTGAAGCAGGCTGGATTGCCCATAAGGCTTCTGGTCAATTTCTATCATTGTACCATTAAGACTATTCTTCTCCACTGCGCTGTAGTGTGGTATGCCAGCTGCAGGGCGGAGAATAAGAAGTGCCTGTCTCGTGTGGTGAAAACAGCACAGCGGATCATAGGAACAGATCTACCAAATTTGGACACAGCATATGCCAGCCGATTAAAAAAGCGGGCAAAAGCTATTAGTATTGATCCAACCCACCCAGGTTGCAGTGTGTTTGTCCCATTGCCATCAGGGAAAAAATATAGAACACTTAAAACGCACACTAATCGCTTAAAGCATAGTTTTTTCCCTAGGGCCGTATTGTCCATAATCCCATCAGGTACAGTGTTTTAGGAATTCTATGTAGAATTTTAACATTCTTTTATTTATTTATTTTTAAATAACATTTTATATCTTGATATATTTAAATAGATATGTGGGCATGTGCTAGGAGTATGTATGTGTGGTTTTCTTGAGAAATGTTTTATTGCTGCTGTAAAGAGTATCCGAAAAAATTTTGTTGTATGTATACAATGACAATAAAGTCTATCTATCTATCTATCTATCTATCTATCTATCTATCTATCTATCTATCTATCTATCTATCTATCTATCTATCTATCTATCTATCTATCTATCTATCTATCTATCTATCTATCTATCCTAATCCACGCGACTCAAGTCACAGTGATAAAAAAAAAAGATTCCTGCACTACTTTTCTGTACCTTTAGTGCAATTTGAGCTGCCAAAAGCCAATGGCATGGATTCTATGCATGAAGGTAAAAAAACTTTCTGAGTGCAGCTTCCCCCTCACCCCCCCCCCCAATACTTGCCTGAGCCCCCTCTCGATCCAGCGATGTCCACAAGAGCCTTGTCTCTTCTGAGACTCGCACTTCTGATGGCAGCAGATTTTTGGCAGCAGCGGGAGCCATTGGCTGTCAATCACAGCCACCGAGCCAATCAGGAAAAAGAGGGGACGGGCCAAGTCATGGCTCTGCGTGTGAATTGACACACAGAGCCGCGGATCAGGAGCACACCTGCTTGGGTGCCCCAAGAGCAAGCTTCTTGCTGTGGGGGCACCCAGCAGGAGGAGCGCTGTGTGGGACCCTTAAAGAGGAGGCTCCGGGCTGCTCTGTGCAAAACCACTTCACAGAGCAGGTAAGTATAACATGTTTGTTATTTTAAAGAAAAAAAAAAGACTTTAACCACTTCAATACCAGGCACTTAGACACCTTCCTGCCCAAGCCAATTTTCAGCTTTCAACGCTGTTGCAATTTGAATGACAATTCGGCGGTCATCCAACACTGTACCCAAGCTAATTTTTTTATCACTTTGTTCCCACAAATAGAGCTTTATTTTGGTGGTAATCGATCACCTCTGCGATTTTTATTTTTTGTACAACAAATAAAATAAGACCGAAAATTTTGAAAAAAAACAAGTTTTTCTTTGTTTCTGTTACATTTTTTGTAAATAAGTACGTTTTCTTCTTCAATGATGGGCACTGATATGGCTGCACTGATGGGAACCGATGAGGTGGCACCAATGAGGTGGCACTGATGAGGTGGCACTGGCGGGCACTGATGATGGGCACTGATAGGCGGCACTGATAGGTGGTACTGATGGGCACTGATAGGTGGCACTGGTATGCAGCACTGATGGGCACTCATAGGTGGCACTGATGGGCACTGGTGGGTGGCACTGATGGACACTGATGTGTGGCACTGATGACACTAATGGGTGGCATTGCTGGGCATCCCTGTTTTGTAATGTGCCACAGAGGTGTCAGTCAGTCCCCATTTGTGGGCACTGATTGGCATATTTTGGGCATGTTTTTTCACATGTGGATGGCCATGGGGCATGTACCTGGCCATCCACATGCTGGGGGATTCCCTGGTGGTCTAGTGTGGGCATCTGAGGGGGGGCTGGGCTGATAAACAATCAGCACAGACCCCCCCTTTTAGGAGAGCCGCCGATCGGCTCTCCTCTACTCGCGTCTGTCAGACGCGAGTGAGCAAGAGCCGATCACCGGCTCTTGCTGTTTACATCGTGATCAGCCGTGATTGGACACGGCTGATCACATGGTAAAGAGCCTCCGCCGGAAGCTCTTTACCGAGATCAGTGTAGCGGTGTGTCAGACTGACACAACGCACCACCGATCGCCGCGATGTGTGCCCCCACGGGCGCGCGGCGGCTGTTATCCTGAAGGATGTCATATAACGCCCAGTCAGGATAACTGAACCACCACCCGGCCATCATTCTGTTATGGGCCGGGCGGGAAGTGGTTAATATCCCTTTAACAACCTTAGGGGCCCTCCAACAAAAGAAGGTGTAGTTAGTGAGATTGGCTGATGTGGAAAGGAAGTCCACACAGTCGCTTAGTGATTGGTGGAAGAAGTCATCCAAAAAAAAAAAAACGTTTTGATATATTTTAACCATGGTTTTATAAGATCCTTACAATGTGATATATCAAAGAAAAAAAAAAAACTTTTTTTTTTTAAATATCTCTAACAAAATATACTTGTGATATTGATGAGTAAACTGGTTTGGGCAAATTCAGACCTGCAGAAAACAGGGATGAGCAAATTCATTTTCTCTAAATGGATTTTGCTGCGAATTTATAAAAGCAGCAACTCTCAATTTTGCTCACTGACTTACACAGGTGAAAACAACCAATGAAGGATTCATATTCACAAGATCACTGGCAAATTAAATCCAAGGATGCACCTTTTACTCCAATACTAAATATTCACAAAATGCCTATAGTAATGGTCATCATTTATAGGAGATGTGTAAATAAAACTATAAAACTAACATCATTACAAGTACATTTTACAAGATGATATTTATTCATATACATAGTATAGGAAATTGAAATTCAAGATAAAAAAAAACGCTGAAATAAAATAGCGTGCCCAGGACATTTTCAAAAATATTCATAGGGAGAAAGAATAAATGACACATAAAATAACAGCATGCCAGTTGGCTTTAAATGAAATCTGGGGCCGGAAGCGAACAGTTCAGGCAAGTGTTACTCGGAAAAGCAAAAAGAGGCTTCTTTGACTTGGAGGTGGCAGATGGATGTATTTTTAGAATGTTCTCTGTTTTTGCACAGTGTTATTAATGCGATTTCTGCGGTTTGCAAACTTTTACCCAGAAGCAAAAAGCACAAGTCACTCGCGAATTGTGTCAAAGCCAAAGTTAATGAACCAATTTTTTTTTTTTTTTCCCTCAAAAAAAATCTACATAATAGCTATTGGAATTTCCAAAGCAATAGCAGAATGTTGCATGATGCGAAAACAAGAAAATCTACAACCACCAGCTGTCAAATTGCATCTCTTGTGTCACTTTTTTTCCCGGGTCAGATGTGAAAAACAAAAACTCAGTTCAACCTCTTAGTGATCAAGCTGTTGCTGTCTCTGACTAGATCTTTCCAATCACCCAAAGGCCCGTCCCCCCAGGAATACACTTTGGGATTGATTTATAAAGAACTCACATAAGCCATTTGCAGTGAAAGTGCATGCGCATTTGTTCTGCGTTGATGCGGCAAAAAAAAAAAAAAGGAACGCAAACTATCACATTTGGCAAAAAAATAAGCTAAGCATCACAGAGATTTCCTATAGTACTTAGCTCCATCTAGTGGCTAAATGCAATATTTTACATTTAAAATCGAGATTTCCTATAATACTTAGCTCCATCTAGTGGCTAAATGCAATATTTTACATTTAAAATCAATTATTAAAAGTAGAAGCATAGGCAAAACGTTTTTTCATTTTGGATAGAGCAAAGGAGGGTTATAACCCCGGTCAATTTTTTTTTCGCCATCTATGTCCCATTGTGGAGGTTGTCCCTTCACTTCCTGTCCCATAACCAAAGAGGAAGTGCATGGAAATCCCAGGTCGCCAGAACTAGTGTGCCCATTGGAAGATTCGCTCTTTATTACTTACTACCCAAAATTTAGGATTTCTTTTACTTTCACTTTCAAACAGGTAAACAGGACAAGCAAAGAGGGTGAATCGCCTTAACGGAGGCACAGGCATCATTAAAAAAGCACTCTATCCAAAACTAAAGACACACATATATATATATATATATATATATATATGTATGTATATATATATATATATATATATATATATATATATATATATATATATATATATATATATATATATAGGTAGCACTACCCCCAAAGGAGCTGCTGATAAATGTTCAATTCTGCACCCTGCCTCTCAACCCCAAGAATGGTCTCGACCCCTCTGGCACATCTGTATAGTGATATGAGTGTGGGACGCGGCAGTAAAGAAAACACAGTAATGATACACTATACAGTATATTTACCGTAACCTTGGAACCCGTCACTTCACCAGCTGTGATAATAGATTGAGACTCACACAGGATATCAATTAACCATTTAGACAGTTTACTGAAATGGAAATTAAACACAAGGAACAGTGTGATAACTTAAAGGTAATAAATGACAACAGATGGCAGTCAATGTATATGCGAAACTGTAGATTCATTGATCACCCTAGAGAGCATATGCAGACAGGTGCACAGTGGGACAAGTGCCCAATATCCTCCAAAACTTATAATAAGCACCTTCCCACTGAAACCTCAAAGCACACACACCAGATCTGCAGTATAATGTCATGAACATGCAACAGTACAATGCAATGCATGTATCCTGTACTCAAGGGCTCCCCCTAGGTTGTAATGCAATGTTTCAAATGCAAAGTAAACTGCGATGCTATGTAGAAGATGAATAAAGTTTGTTGTCTTCAGAATCTTCAGCTAGATTATGTATTAGACTTCAGTATTTGTAAATCCAAACAGGGCAACAAGTAGAAAGCAAACTGTAGGATAAGTGATGCGCTGGTAATTGTGTACAGTGGAACCTCGGATTATGAGCATAGTCCGTACCAGGAGTATGCTCGTAATCCAAAGTACTCACATATCAAAGCGAGTTTTCCCATTGAAGTCAATGGAAACTAAAATAATTTGTTCCGCATTGACTTCAGGGGGATGCAATACCGCATGCAGCCAGAGTCGGGGGTGAACTGGGCATTGTGGGTCAGTAGTTCCCAGATTGATTTCAGCACAAGGGTCACTTCTTCATTAAACTACATCTCCCACAATGCTTTGTAACGCTGCTTCACAGAAACTGTTCACAGAAACTAAACAAAAGTCTTAATAGCATTAAAAATGCACTAGAGGGAGCCAAACTCTTAGTTAAAGAACATCACATTATTTAGCATAACTTGGTCACAACCCCTGTGCTACATATATATACAGTAAAACCTTGGTTTGAGAGTAACTTGGTTTGAGAGCATTTTGCAAGACAAGCAAAATGTTTTAATACATTTTGCCTTGATATACAAGCAATGTCTTCATATAAGAGTAGCGTCATGTCAGAACTGAGTATAAAAAAAGAAGAGAGGAGCCTCTAAGTGTAGCAATACGGTTACATTTAATGAAGGTACAACATTTAGTAACTTATTGCTACACTTAGAGGTGCCTCTCTTCTCTTTTATACCCTGTAAAAAAAATGCTTTGATATACAAGTGCTTTGGATTAAAGCATGTTTCTGGAACTAATTATGCTTGCAAACCAAGGTTTTACTATATATATATATATATATATATATATATATATATATATATACAGTGCCTTGAAAAAGTATTTATACCCATTCAAATTTTCCACATTTTCTCATGTTACAACCAAAAACGTAAATGTATTTTATTGGGATTTTATGTGATTGGATGGAGAGCGTCTGTTAACAGCAATTTTCAAGTCTTGCCACAGATTCTCAATTGGATTTATGTCTGGACTTTGACTGGGCCATTCTAACACATGAATATGCTTTGATCTAAACCAGGCATGTCCAAAGTCCGGCCCGCGGGCCAATCGCGGCCCGCGGTCCGGTTTCGGACGGCCCGCCTGGTAATTTTGACATATATATCTTTTGTGGCCCCCAACGAATCCCCGAGCGCCGGGGGCCATAAAAGATAGATATGCTGGCTGCCTTGGAGGGGGCGGGACAAGCGCCGTACAGGATACAGGAGAATTTCCTGTTTACACGGCGTCCTGTGTAAAAGGAAGTCCCGTCTCCTGCGCTGCCATTGGACAATTGTTTTGTCCATCATAGGAGGCGGGACTTTCAATTAAAGAGGCCGCCGTGTAAACAGGAATTTCTCCTGTATATCTGTTGGCGCTCGTCCCGCCCCCTCCCTGTCTCCTCCAAGGCTGCAGATGGACATGAATCAGGCTGCACTGACAGCAATGGTGAGTCTGCATTCATGTCAATGTGGTGGGGGCTGCCGTATTTATGTCAATGTGGTGGGGGCTGCATTCATGTCAATGTGGGGGCTGCATTCATGTGAATGTGGTGGGGGCTGCATTCATGTCAATACGGTGGGGGCTGCATTCATGTCAATACGGTGGGGGCTGCATTCATGTCAATACGGTGGGGGCTGCATTCATGTCAATACGGTGGGGGCTGCATTCATGTCAATACGGTGGGGGCTGCATTCATGTGAATGTGGTGGGGGCTGCATTCATGTCAATACGGTGGGGGCTGCATTCATGTCAATACGGTGGGGGCTGCATTCATGTCAATACGGTGGGGGCTGCATTCATGTCAATACGGTGGGGGCTGCATTCATGTCAATACGGTGGGGGCTGCATTCATGTCAATACGGTGGGGGCTGCATTCATGTGAATGTGGTGGGGGCTGCATTCATGTCAATACGGTGGGGGCTGCATTCATGTCAATACGGTGGGGGCTGCATTCATGTCAATACGGTGGGGGCTGCATTCATGTCAATACGGTGGGGGCTGCATTCATGTCAATACGGTGGGGGCTGCATTCATGTCAATACGGTGGGGGCTGCATTCATGTCAATACGGTGGGGGCTGCATTCATGTCAATACGGTGGGGGCTGCATTCATGTCAATACGGTGGGGGCTGCATTCATGTCAATACGGTGGGGGCTGCATTCATGTCAATACGGTGGGGGCTGCATTCATGTCAATGTGGTGGGGGCTGCATTCATGTCAATACGGTGGGGGCTGCATTCATGTCAATACGGTGGGGGCTGCATTCATGTCAATACGGTGGGGGCTGCATTCATGTGAATGTGGTGGGGGCTGCATTCATGTGAATGTGGTGGGGGCTGCATTCATGTCAATACGGTGGGGGCTGCATTCATGTCAATACGGTGGGGGCTGCATTCATGTCAATACGGTGGGGGCTGCATTCATGTTAATGTGGTGGGGGCTGCATTCATGTTAATGTGGTGGGGGCTGCATTCATGTCAATACGGTGGGGGCTGCATTCATGTCAATACGGTGGGGGCTGCATTCATGTCAATACGGTGGGGGCTGCATTCATGTCAATACGGTGGGGGCTGCATTCATGTCAATACGGTGGGGGCTGCATTCATGTCAATACGGTGGGGGCTGCATTCATGTCAATACGGTGGGGGCTGCATTCATGTCAATGTGGTGGGGGCTGCATTCATGTCAATACGGTGGGGGCTGCATTCATGTCAATACGGTGGGGGCTGCATTCATGTCAATACGGTGGGGGCTGCATTCATGTCAATACGGTGGGGGCTGCATTCATGTCAATACGGTGGGGGCTGCATTCATGTGAATGTGGTGGGGGCTGCATTCATGTCAATACGGTGGGGGCTGCATTCATGTCAATACGGTGGGGGCTGCATTCATGTGAATGTGGTGGGGGCTGCATTCATGTCAATACGGTGGGGGCTGCATTCATGTCAATACGGTGGGGGCTGCATTCATGTGAATGTGGTGGGGGCTGCATTCATGTCAATACGGTGGGGGCTGCATTCATGTCAATACGGTGGGGGCTGCATTCATGTCAATACGGTGGGGGCTGCATTCATGTCAATACGGTGGGGGCTGCATTCATGTCAATACGGTGGGGGCTGCATTCATGTCAATACGGTGGGGGCTGCATTCATGTCAATACGGTGGGGGCTGCATTCATGTCAATACGGTGGGGGCTGCATTCATGTCAATACGGTGGGGGCTGCATTCATGTCAATACGGTGGGGGCTGCATTCATGTCAATACAGTGGGGGCCACATTCATGGCAATGGAGTGGGGGCCGCAGATGGGCACTGATTAGGCTGCATTGATGGGCACTGACCCTTATTTTGCTTCACAGTTCTTTATTTAAAATTTAAGATTTTTTTTCCTGAAACTTCATTTTTAAAGTGAAGGTGCATGTTATAAGCAGATTAAATCCGGTATATCCAAATAACACGCCCAAGCTCATCTATTCACCACACACAGCACAAAGGCAAGAGAATTCTTGTTGGGCCGTGTATTAGTGCTCGGATGGACACACTTAGACCAAATTTTAATGGTTTAAGAATGTCAGGCAAAATGGTCGGCCCTCAAGCATGTTCTATTCATCAAATCTGGCCCTCTTGGAAAAAAGATTGGACACCCCTGATCTAAACCATTCCATTGTAGCTCTGGCTGTATGTTTAGGGTCATTGTCCTGCTGGATAGTAAACTTCTGCCCCAGTCTCAAGTCTTTTGCAGACTCTAACAGGTTTTCTTCTAAAATTTCCCTGTATTTGGCTCCATCCATCTTCCCATCAACTCTGACCAGCTTCCCTGTCCCTGTTGAAGAAACGCATCCCCACAACATAATGCTGCCACCACCATGTCTCACAGTGGGGATAGTGTGTTCAGGTTGAAGTGCAATGTTAGTTTTTTGCTGCACATAGCCTTTTGCTTTTAGGCCAAAAATGTAAATTTTGGTCTCATCTGACCAGAGCATGTTTGCTGTGTCCCCCACATCCCCTTCACAACAGTTGGCCAGATCAAGAACACTCTCCAGGAGGTAGGTGTATGTGTGTCAAAGTCAACAATCAAGAGAAGACTTCACCAGAGTGAATACAGAGGGTTCACCACAAGATGTAAACCATTGGTGAGCCTCAAAAACAGGAAGGCCAGATTAGAGTTTGCCAAGCAACATCTAAAAAAGCCTTCACAGTTCTGGAACAACATCCTATGGACAGATGAGACCAAGATCAACTTGTACCAGAGTGATGGGAAGAGAAGAGTATGGAGAAGGAAAGGAAATGCTCATGATCCAAAGCATACCACTTCATCAGTGAAGCATGGTGGTGGTAGTGTCATGGCGTGGGCATGTATGGCTGCCAATGGAACTGGTTCTCTTGTATTTATTGATGATGTGACTGACAAAAGCAGCAGGATGAATTCTGAAGTGTTTCAGGGAATATTATCGGCTCATATTCAGCAAAATGCTTCAGAACTCATTGGACGGCACTTCACAGTGCAGATGGACAATGACCCGAAGCATACTGTGATAGCAACCAAAGAGTTTTTTAAGGGAAAGAAGTGGAATGTTATGCAATGGCCAAGTCAATCACCTGACCTGAATCCGATTGAGCTTGCATTTCACTTGCTGAAGACAAAACTGAAGGGAAAATGCCCCAAGAACAAGCAGGAACTGAAGACAGTTGCAGTAGAGGCCTGGCAGAGCATCACCAGGGATGAAACCCAGCGTCTGGTGATGTCTATGCGTTCCAGACTTCAGGCTGTAATTGACTGCAAAGGATTTGCAACCAAGTAATAAAAAGTGAAAGTTTGATGGATGATTGTTAATCTGTCCCATTACTTTTGGTCCCTTAAAAAGTGGAAGGCACATATACAAACTGTTGTAATTCCTACACCATTCACCTGATTTGGATGTAAATACCCTCAAATTAAAGCTGAAAGTCTGCAGTTAAATCAAATCTTGTTCGTTTCATTTCAAATCCATTGTGGTGGTGTATAGAGCCAAAAAGATTAGAATTGTGTCGATGTCCCAATATTTATGGACCTGACTGTATATGTAAACTCTCACTTTGTAAAACAACCCATTAATTTTTTTTTTTTTAAATTAAATCTTTTTTATTAAATTTCATAACAGGCAAACAAAACAAAACACAACAAGACATCATACACACTGAACCAAAAGTATAATAATACAATTTCAAAATCCAGTATATCAATTATTAATCCCCAAAGGGAAAAAAAAAAGAGCAACCGATTGTTATTAGTTCCTAGTTTCCCAATGACCCCCGACATTTCTCATATAGGAGCATACCTGTTATAAACAATGGCCCCCATTCATTTTAAAATAGAAATGAAAGACAACACATTTGTGTGCACATTAAAAAAAAAAAACTAAATACCTTTTTTTCCCCTTTTTCACATAAACTCTGTTCTCAGCTGCATAGGGAGCTCAGAGAGCTGGGGGAGGAGAAACGGCAGCACACTGGTCTTCCCAGTGAATGGCTGTGCACATGGGAAGGGGGGGGGCATGTCAGCAGAAGTACGATCATTGGAGGAGAGAAGGCCGAGTTCCCAGCATTGCCAGAAAAGTGACTATACTGTGCTCTCCTGCCTAGTGTGGTCAGTTTTTAATAGGAAAACAGAGTGACTGGCAGGAACACCAGGCATTTCCCTCAAAAGAAACAATACAAAGAGAGCAGGATACCTTTTCTTACAAATTACATGGTACAGCAGACACCTATCAGAAATATGAAACGTTGGGGTAACATATTCTTTAATTCATTAGTTTTGAGACTAGAAAGTTTGATACCAAAGGCTGATAATTACTGCAGCAATATAAAAAATAATTACAACAAGCAGGAAAACACTTGCTAATGAGTTCATTAAAAAAAAAATTTACAGTTTGTTAAATTGTAAATCCTACAACCTTTTTTTTTAAAACCAGAGAGTTGCATAAATAATTGTTCTTGTTTTGTTTCTACCGAACAAATTAGTAAAATTGCTAAATCTATTCGACTTCAATTTCAGATAGAGCGTGTCCGTGAATTATCTTCAGCTAAATACATTCAGAAGATTATTCTAGCACTTAACTCCCGTCTCTTCAGGTTCACATTACTAGAATACGTTTTTTTTTTTTTCCCTGAGCCTGTACGAGAGCCAGAAGTTCATAATAATATTTATTCTGGGTTCATAGGGCACCTTCATTTTTCAAGTTTTACAGCAATGCTGGGAATCCGAGCGAGGTAATAAAATCTGATCACCGTGTGCATAAAAATCTCGGCACGGCTTCGTCTATGGGTGGTGTGATTAGGCAGCGTAATCATGTGCATTGTTCTTTACAAGACGCTGATAAAAGCATTATGTGAGTACATTACAGTCTGAGCACTGGTACATGAATTCCTGTAAAAAAAAAAAATAAAGTTCCCATCAGGAATGCAGCCAGCAAAGTCTCCACAGGCCCACGATGACGTCACCCAAGCAGCAGTGAGTCTTGTCCTCGTCTTGGGGAAGCTTCTGGCTATCTGTACTCATGAGAGGGTTAACAGAAGGTCATAAAAACATCTGCAGGCTAATATACAGTATACAATTCCTACTTTGTGCTCCTTCTCAGTTCAACTGGTATAGTTATCTAAAGGATACTTTGCTGTCACCAATTCTGGTGGACCAAATGTGTCACCAGGAGTGACAGCTAACCAACAGATGCTAGAGAGCGGTGTAAATCCTCGGAGTAAACAGCTCAGAGCAGGCACTAGTAGCGTCAGCAGGATGATGACAGTTAGGGACCTTAGATTGTAAGCTTCTTAACCACTTCAATACCGGGCACTTATACACCTTCCTGCCCAGACCAATTTTCAGCTGTCGGCGCTGTCGCATTTTGAATGACAATTGCACGGTCATGCTATGCTGTACACAAACTAAATCAAACTAAACTTTTATCATTTTGTTCCCACAAATAGAGCTTTCTTTTGGTGGTATTTGATCACCTCTGGGATTTTTATTTTCAACTAAACAAATGAAAAAAAACAAAATTTTGGGAAAAAAAAATGTTTTTTTTTGTTTCTGTTACAAAGCTTTGTAAATAAGTAAGTTTTTTTCTTCACTGACCGGCACTGATAAGGCGGCACTGATGGGCACTGATGAGGTGGCACCAATGAGGTGGCACTGATGGGCTCTGATGATGGGCACTAATATGCGGCACTGATGGGGCACTGATAGGTGGCGCTGATGGGCACTAAATAGGTGGCACTGCTATGCAGCACTGATGGGTACACATAGGTGGCACTGATAGGCGGCACGGATGGGCACCGATAGGTGGCATGGATGGGCACTGATAGGCAGGCACAGATGTGCACTGATAGGTGACACGGATGGGCACTGATAGATGGCACGGATGGGCATGGTTGGCACTGATAGGTGGCACTGATGTACACTAATAGATGGTACCGATGGATGCCAATCAGTGCCAAACAATAATGCCTGCCAATCAGTGATGCCCATTGTGGGCACTGATTGGCATCCATTGTAGGCACTGATTGGCATCCCTGGTGGTCTAGGGTGGCATACCTGGTGGTGACATCCCTGGTGGTCCTGGTGGCATCTCTGGTGGTCCAGTGTGGGCATCCTCGGGGGGGCTGCGCTGATAATCAATCAGCACAGACCCCCCTGTCAGGAGAGCAGCCGATCGGCTCTCCTCTACTCGCGCCTGACAGATGTGAGTGAGGAAAAGCCGATCAACGTCTCTTCCTGTTTGCACCGTGATCAGCCGTGATTGGACACGGCTGATCATGGTGGTTAAAGAGTCTCCCTCAGAGGCGCCTTACCTAGATCAGAGTTGCGGTGTGTAAGACTCACACACCGCAACAACGATCGCCGCGATGCGCGCCCCGGGCAGCTTGATATCCTGGCGACGTCATATGACGTCCGGTCAGGATATCGAAACCGCTTTGCCCCCATCATTTTGCTATATGGCGGGCGGCAAGTGGTTAAGGACAGGGACTGATGTAAATGTATAAAATATATGTAAAATGATGCATAAATTGATGGCGCTATACAAGTACCTGTAATAAATAAAATCATGTCATGTAAAAATGTAGAATCGGTCTAATGCTGCAACTGTCCCCCACTGGCTCTAAGCATGAGAACTGAGCAATCACATTGCCAATTCCAGGTCAGCTCTGAGCAGAGAGCGGTGACTGTCATTCACTGCTCTCTGCTTTGCTCCTCCAGCATTCATTGGAGCGCCAGGCTGGTGAAGGGGTTGGAGAAGCTGGGGAAGGGTCTCAGCTACGCATTGAGAGGCTGAGCCAGTTGCCAATCAGGCATCTGGGTGGATCCCAAAAATATGGTTGGGATCCTTCCAAAGCCTGGAGCGGCTCTGTGATGTCAACCAACAGCCGGCTTTAGTCTGCTGTTGGTTGATTCTGAGTCACCGGAGAGCAAAAGTAAGTGCACTCCTGTTACCCGCAAAGAAGTATGACCAAAAAACTTTGGCTTACTTTTCTTTTAAAAAACCTTCTGATTTCTTATAAAGTAAGAGTAAAACTTCCAAAGGTGAATGAATAGGTACGCCAAACACAGTAAAACCCTCCCACAATCCAATGTAGAATGTGATGACATCAGCATACTATGCGCCATCCTATACACTTGTGCTCATAAGTTTACATACCCTGGCAGAATTTATGATTTCTTGGCCATTTTTCAGAGAATATGAATGATAACACAAAAACTTTTCTTTCACTCATGGTTAGTGTTTGGCTGAAGCCATTTATTATCAATCAACTGTGTTTACTCTTTTTAAATCATAATCACAACAGAAACTACCCAAATGAACCTGATAAAAAGTTTAGATACCCTGGTGATTTTGGCTTGAAAACAAGTTGACACAAAGGGGTCTGAATTGCTATTAAAGGTAACCATCCTCACCTGTGATCTGTTTGCTTGTAATTAGTGTGTGCGTATAAAAGGTCAATGAATTCCTGGGCTCCTGACAAATCCTTGCATCTTTCATCCAGTGCTGCACTGATGTTTCTGGATTCTGAGTCATGGAGAAAGCAAAAGAATTGTCAAAGTATCTGCGGGAAAAGGTAGTTGAAATGTATAAAACAGGAAATAAAAAACAGGGATATAAAAAGATATCCAAGGAATTGAGAAAGGCCAATCAGCAGTGTTCAAACTATATTCAAGAAGTGGAAAATGAGGGGTTCTGTTGAAACCAAACCACGGTCAGGTAGACCAACTAAAATTTCAGCCACAACTGCCAGGTAAATTGTTCCGGATGCAAAGAAAAACCCACAAATAACTTCAGGTGAAATACCGGACTCTCTGAAAACATGTGGTGTGGCTGTTTCAAGATGCACAATAAGGAGGCACTTGAAGAAAGACGGGCTGCATGGTTGAGTCGCCAGAATAAAGCCAGTACTACGCAAATGCCACAGAGACAAGCCTCAAACCTTCCCTACACAAAGTCATTTGGAGTGATGAGACCAAAATTGAGCTTTTTGGCCACAACCATAAACACTACATTTGGAGAGAAATCAACAAGGCCTATGATGAAAGGTACACCATTCCTACTGTGAAACACGTAGGTGGATCGCTGATGTTTTGGGAATGTGTGAGCTACAAAGGCACAGGAAATTTGGTCAAAATTGATGGCAAGATGAATGCAGTATGTTATCAAAGAATACTGGAGGAACATTTGCATTCATCAGCCAGGAAGCTGCGCATGGGACGTACTTGGAAACTCCAACATGACAATGATCCAAAACACAAGGCCAGCCTGTCATTGGCTACAGCAGAATAAAGTGAAGGTTCTGGAGTGGCCATCTCAGTCTCCTGACCTCAATATCATTGAACCACTCTGGGGAGATCTCAAACCTGCAGTTCATGCAAGACAGCCCAAGAATTTACAGGAACTGGAGGCTTTTTGCCAAGAGGAATGGGCAGCTTTACCATCTGAGAAGATAAAGAGCCTCATCCACAAATACCACAAAAGACTTCAAGCTGTCATTGATATTAAAGGGGGCAATGCACGGTATTAAGAACTGGGGTATGTGAACTTTTGATCAGGATCATTTGGGTAGTTTCTGTTGTGATTATGATTTAAAAAGAGTAAACACAGTTGATTGATAATAAATGGCTTTAGCCAAAGACTAACCATGAGTGAAAGAAAAGTTTTTGTTATCATTTATATTCTCTGAAAAATGGCCAAGAAATCATAAATTCTGCCAGGGTATGTAAACTTATGAGCACAACTGTACCTTTCATCAGTGGTGCAATCAGGGGCCAAAGGCACTGAAGCATCCCTGGCTCATTTAAAGACGGCACACCAGAAACAAAGGCAGGCAAGATTACTCCCCCCCCTGGAATTTTGTCATCACATTACACCAGGAAGACCCAAGGTCCTATCAAGTCCCCCAAGTGGTCTAATACCAAATATAAAAGATACTAACCCTGGTATTTTAAAAGCCAGATCGATACGTTTAAAAAGCCTGCATATATAAAAAACACCTTAATCATACAAGCCCCTACTTGCCCACTCTACAAAAATCACAATCGATAATACAATGATACAACTAAAAATGTAGAAATATCAAATTATAAAAGAACATAAAAAGATAATACAATTTAAAATAAAAATATACGTTAAAACAATCAGAATAGGGATTTATAAAAAGTACGTATAATTTTAAAGGCACTATTATTTACTATTTCTGAATAACATATCCCCAAACTGTATCATAAACTATTATTAATGAATTACAGTCTCATTGGATATTAAGACCTTAAGGAAAGCAGGTATGTAACTCATAAATCCACACAGTATATGTTTTTTCACTTGCTAATTTGGTTTAAAGAGAAACTCCACTTTTGTTTTGAAAAAAAAAAAAATCCCCTCTGGGTGATGTATGTACAGTGCAGGTATTTTAACAAACTTTGTTGCAGATTCCTAACTTTTGTTACTTTGAAGAAAAAGAAGAAAAAGATGTTTGTTTTTCTGTGTCCATGAATGAGTGAATTTGTGTGGGAGTGATTTTATAATTATAAATCAGCTACTGCACTTGCAGGGTTCTAATTAGGAAAGTGTCAGGGTCTGTGTCCCTGTAGATGTGATTTTCCCTTTGGGATTATCTCACTAAAAATGACATTTTTGTGGCAAGAGATGCCTAAAATTAGATTTCTGGCAAAATCAGTGAGCCAATCACACAAGGAAATTATTTTTCTGGGGGGGGGGGGGGGGGTGCACTATCTGTGTACAGAAGGCCTCCAGGTTGCCATATTGCATTTTACAGAAAATTACAGGGCTGCAAAGGAGGGGTATTTTTTATTAATATTCAGTTACAAAATGACTTGTGCTGCAATTATACTGTATATGTTTTATTTATTTATTTTTTTATTTGCAAGGTTTTTTTTCCCACAAGAGTGGAGTTACCCCTTTATTTGGTAGCACAGCATGTAGGTAAACCATACAGTTCTATCATATATCAAGGTAGTGTGCATGTAGCTTCCAATTTTAATTTAAAGCACTGAGCACAGAAAATATGGATGGTTTATCAGTTGTATTGTAGAAAAGAAGACAAGGAGAGATCTCCTCGAGGAGAAATAAAAACTGTCAACGTTTTATAAACCTTCCCCAACTTAAAAAAAAAAAAAAAGATGTGGATGGGGTTACATTGTAATTAGTGATCACAAAAGAAGGAAGGTGGGGCAGTGGCACCAAGTCATCAGAACTGCTCTAAAACATTCTGCCATTCCCCTATGCTATGCACTCTACAAGGATGGGAGAAGCAGTTAAATATGTGCATCACTTAACTGTCAGAGGCACTAATAAGTGAGAGACACAACTCTCCGACCATGACTTTGAATCTCTTGTGAACGCTGTTATACTGCAGTTTACTTCAGCAAACCCTTTAAAGAGCAATTGCACCCAAAAATGTATTTGTTTCAATTCTGCATAAAGCGAGGAAATTATAAATAATTGTTGGGTCATCACTGCTGTAAGCATCAAGTTGGAGACGTCTTACTCCACTCAATCATCAAAGGGTGAAAGCTCTGCTAAGCTCTTTGTATCACATATGAGCACATACTTATAATATAATATGGCGAGAGCATGATGTGGTGTTTTTGTAAAACAGTAAAAGATGATAATGGTAAACTAGCGTTGGAATGCAGCAGATGGTCTGTTGGAGTGCAGCAGATGATTCCCTGAAGAAGTCACGTGACGTAACGCATAGGGCTTGCACGGATGCCGGGACCGAAAGTGAGGTATGCGATACGCGTTCATGGTTTTATGCAATTTCACAAGTTTTTAAAGTGTAAGTGGAATTTTAACTTTAATAAATTGATCGTTAAAGTAGAACTAGATGATTTTTTTTTCGCCATTTGTGTTCCATTGGGGAGATTTCTCTTCACTTGTTGTCCCATAGCCAAACTGGAAGTGAGAGGAAATCCCTGCAAATTAAGGGAATTCATTGGGGACCCCCCAGGTCACCAGAACTAGTGTCCCCATTGCATAATGTTCCCTATACTACTTTTCTGGGGACAACTCAAAATTTGGGATTTTCTTTTACTTTCACTTTCAGGACAGAACAAATAGAGAGGGGGAATCTCCCTAACAGGGACACATATAGCAATAAAAACGGACAAATGTTCTAATCCCTCTCCACTCTATCCACAAAAAAAATGCCTTTAGTTATACTTTAAAGTTGAAGTAAATCCTTTTGTTTAATTTGTAACTACAGATAAGTCTATAATAAGTGATATTCACTGCATGCAGCCTGTGATGTCACCAGCGCATGCTCTCTTCAGAGCTCTGTGCTGCCGTCCGTGACTCCTGCATGATTGCGCGGGAGTGTCGTACAATCAGACAGCCGGAGGACACGAACCCGGAAAGGAAGACAGGGTGAAGATGGAAGCCTTGTCAGTGGTGACAGCGTGCCGCTGGAGGGCTTTGTTCTAAGGTAAGTGTTTCATAATGTGCTAGTATGCAATGTATGCAAAGTATGCGTCTGTCCACAGACTCCGTGGACCGTTTGACTTTTATAAAAATGAATCAGTCCTGGATTACCAGCTATGAAGCTCCTGATGCAGATGTCACTGATTAAGTCTTTTTGGGATGTGGAATCTCTGCGGGACTTCAAGGCTGCCTAGCTTTGAGGGTGTTCAATCATTTAATCTGGATGAATGTTTTTGGTATAGGTTTCATGGGCACAATTAACACCCAAAGACCAATTTTTCATCACCTGTTTGACACATGCATATCATTGCAATTTTTAACAGCAAGGCCAATTTTTGCTTTCATCAAGAGTGCCTCTATAGGGTTACGGTGGGAATTTTTACACACCCGTTATTTCCATCCAAATTCAAAGTGACACCAGAATGTATCCAAAAAATCTCTAATCTTGTTCCCAGTGCACTACATTGTGGCCTCATCATACACACCGTCTCCCCAGCTGTTGCTGAGCAAAATAAAGGCAGCTTACAGGGAAATTTTTTTTTTTTTGAGCTTTATAAATGCAATTATTGCTGCAGCAGATTCTAGACATGGTACAGATCTGCCACTTTACAGGTGGACTAAGGGGATCCCCCAGGCAATATATTGGAAGAAATTTTTCATTTTTATGCTTTCACTTTAAAAATCAAAAACTCACTGCTCATTTAAAAATGATGTTTTTCACAAACTTTTTTTTTTATTGATACATGTCCCCCAGGGCAGGACCCGGACCTCTATAACCACTGTATGCCCAATTACTTGCATATAAGCCTTCAAAATGGGCACTTTTGATTTTTGACGTTCAGGTCCCATTGACTTTAATGGGGTTCGTTATTCGGGTCCGAACTTTCATGGTGTTCGAAAGTTCTGGTGCGAACCGAACAGGGGTCCGTTCGGCCCATCCCTATTTTTTTACCTCTGGTTATATGGAGAACCCATACAAACACCAACAGTAGCTAGGTGTCTATCCAAACTCTCCTAACACAGAGGTGTCTGAGCGGGTACATCCCCCCTTTACAGTGTTACTGTAGAATGGGGTTCAAACCTCAAAGACAACTATTACTTTTTCTTGGGTTTCTTTGGGTTTGGGATGAAGAATTTCTAGGTCACACATCTCATAGCCATTTGAAGAAGAAAAAAGTATGAATGCCCTATTAACCTGAACAAGTTGTGAAAGTAGTTGCCAGCCTTTAATAGATTCTGAATGGGAACAGCTTGGTGTTCACCCTGTCCATCTGCGGGGTTAGTTGCCTCTAATGTTGATAATAAATCACGTTTGCATGTCCCCTTCAGCAGCATTTACACATATGTGTATAAGTCATTTTAATGTTGTTATTACACAGATGAGGCCCTTCTTATTGAAGCGAGCCTTCAGGATGTCTTCATTGATTTTCACAGCCTTCTCTGTGGTTTTAAAATTCATACTCAATTCCCTTTGTAATCAATCAAAAATCAAGCATTTATGTTTCTTATTTCAGCGTCAAATAACACGCCACAAATCATTCTGCATCATAAACTAGAGCAGAGCAATAAGTCACCGCGCTTTTGGCATAAACTGCATTACAAACTTGATTGGGTTCGGAGATGCGTCTCTGTTACTGGAAGGCTTTTAAAATGGAGTGGCAGAGCGCCAGCGCATGTGTCATGTGTGCGTGAACTCATATGTTTTAATACCATTTTTTTTTTCCTTTCTAGATCTGCTATTTTCATTGAAAGAATTCTTCAGGATTTCTCATGTGCTGCATCCCCTCACTGGAACTCACTTCCTAATGACTTTAATGAGTCTCATTTTCAATCTTTGCATAGTTATAAGTACCTTAAATAATAATAAAAATAGTTAAAAGGGACCTTTCCCCCACAACAGAAAAAAAATAAAAGGGAGGCTGGATTCATGCGACTTGAGTTTTCTAAGATCCTTTTTAAGAGCCCCCAAAAGTATTGGGACACCCGCCTTTACACGCACATGAACTATAATGGCATCCCAGTCTTAGTCCGTAGGGTTCAATATTGCGTTGGCCCAACCTTTTCAGCTACAACAGCTTCAACTCTTCTGGGAAGGCTGTCCACAAGGTTTAGGAGTGTGTCTATGGGAATGTTTGATCATTCTTCCAGAAGCGCATTTGTGAGGTCAGGCACTGATGTTGGACGAGAAGGCCTGACTCGCAGTCATTGTTACATAGTTACATAGTAGGTGAGGTTGAAAAAAGACACACGTTCATCAAGTCCAACTTATGTGTGTGATTATATGTCAGTATTACATTGTATATCCCTGTATGTTGCAGTCGTTCAAGTGCTTATCTAATAGTTTCTTGAAACTATTGATGCTCCCCGCTGAGACCAGCACCTGTGGAAGGGAATTCCACATCCTTGCTGCTCTTACAGTAAAGAACCCTCTACGCAGTTTAAGGTTATACCTTTTTTCTTCTAATTTTAATGAGTGGCCACTAATCTTGTTAAACTCCCTTCTGCGAAAAAGTTTTATCCCTATTGTGGGGTCACCAGTACGGTATTTGTATATTGAAATCATATCCCCTCTCAAGCGTCTCTTCTCCAGAGAGAATAAGTTCAGTGCTCGCAACCTTTCCTCATAACTAAGAGCCTCCAGACCCTTTATTAGCTTTGTTGCCCTTCTTTATACTCGCTCCATTTCCAGTACATCTATCCTGAGGACTGGTGCCCAGAACTGGACAGCATACTCTAGGTGCGGCCGGACCAGAGTCTTGTAGAGCGGGAGAATTATCGTTTTATCTCTGGAGTTGATCCCCTTTTTAATGCATGCCAATATTCAGTTTGCTTTGTTAGCAGCAGCATGGCATTGCATGCCATTGCTGAGCCTATCATCTACTAGGACCCCAGGTCCTTTTCCATCCTAGATTCCCCCAGAGGTTCTCCCCCCCAGTGTATAGATTGCATTCATATTTTTGCCACCCAAATGCATTATTTTACAGTTTTCTACATTGAACCTCATTTGCCATGTAGTTGCCCACCCCATTCATTTGTTCAGATCTTTTTGCAAGGTTTCCACATCCTGCGGATAAGTTATTGCCCTGCTTAGCTTAGTATCGTCCGCAAATACAGAAATTGAACTGTTTACCCCATCCTCCAGGTCGTTTATGAACAAATTAAATAGAACCCTGGGGGACCCCACTACCCACCCTGACCATTCCAAGTATTCCCCATTTATCACCACCCTCTGAACTCGCCCTTGTAACCAGTTTTCAATCCATGTACTCACCCTATGGTCCATGCCAACGGACCTTATTTTGTATAGTAAATGTTTATGGGGAACTGTGTCAACTGCTTTTGCAAAATCCAGATACACCATGTCTACGGACCTTCCTTTATCTAGATGGCATCTCACCTCCTCATAGAAGGTTAAAAGATTGGTTTGGAAAGAACGATTCTTCATGAATCCATGCTGATTACTGCTAATGATACCGTTCTCATTACTAAAATCTTGTATATAGTCCCTTATCATCCCCTCCAAGAGTTTACATACTATTGATGTTAGGCTAACTGGTCTGTAATTCCCAGGGATGTATTTTGGGCCCTTTTTAAATATTGGTGCTACATTGGCTTTTCTCCAATCAGCTGGTACCATTCCAGTAGAATGTCAGTAAAAATTAGGAACAATGGTCTGGCAATTACTTGACTGAGTTCCCTAAGTACCCTCGGGTGCAAGCCATCTGGTCCCGGTGATTTATTAATGTTAAGTTTCCCAAGTCTAATTTTTATTCTGTCCTCTGTTAACTATGGAGGTGCTTCCTGTGATGTGTCATGAGGATAAACACTGCAGTTTTGGTTACTGAAGCCCCCCGATTCCCTTGTGAAGACTGAGGAGAAGAATAAATTCAATACCTTCGCCATCTCCCCATCCTTTGTAACCAGATGTCCTTCCTCATTCTTTATGGGGCCAATATGGTCTGTCCTCCCTTTTTTACCGTTTACATACTCAAAGAATTTCTTGGGATTTTTTTTGCTCTCCTCCGCTATATGTGTCTTTCATGTTCTATCTTAGCCTTACATTTCTTGTTGCATTCTTTATAAAGTCTGAATGCTGATGATGATCCCTCAACTCTGTATTTTTTGAAGGCCTTCTCCTTTGCTTTTATGTGCATTTTTACATTGGAGTTAGGCCAACCAGTACTTTTGATCGCTCTTTTAAATTTATTACCCAATGCGATGTATTGGTTAATGCCCTTATTTAATATGCTCTTAAAGCAAACCCATCTTTCCTCCGTGTTCTTTGTTCCTAAGAGTTTATCCCAATTTATGCCTTCTAGCAAGGCTCGTAGTTTAGGGAAGTTGGCTCTTTTGAAATTCAGTGTCTTTGTATTCCCCTTATGTTTCCTATTTGTGTGATTTATACTGAAGCCAATTGACCTGTGATCACTGTTACCTAAATTGCCCCGTATTTCCAAATCCGTGATCAGGTCTGTATTGTTGGTAATAAGTAGATCCAGTAACGCTTTATTTCTAGTTGGTGCCTCTAACATCTGACCCATAAAATTGTCCTGCAAGACATTTAGGAACTGGCGAGCCTTAGATGAATGCGCGGTTCCCTCCGCCCAGTCTATGTCTGGATAATTAAAATCCCCCATTATGATAACACTTCCAATCCTTGCTGCTAATCCAAATTGTGATAGGAGATCTGTCTCCCCTTCCTCCTTCAGGTTAGGGGGCCTATAGCATACTCCCAGAATTATTTTCCACTTAGCTTCAGCTCCACCCATAAGGATTCCACCTCCTCCCTAGTTCCCTTAGTGATGTCATCTCTCACATTCACTTGTACATTATTCTTGATATATAGGCATACACCTCCCCCTTTTTTACCCTCTCTATCCTTGCAATAAAGGGTATACCCTTGAATGTTTTCCAGCCAATCATGAGAGCTGTTGAAGCAGGTCTCTGAAATTCCCACAAAATCCAAATCCTTCTCGTACAACAGTATCTCTAGTTTACTCATCTTGTCCGCCAGGCTCCTGGCATTGGAGAACATGTCAAGTAGTTTAGACCGGTCGCATATTATCCTCTTATTGGGTGTTCCGAGATTGCAACTAGGACTTGCTACTATACTTACCTTGGGTTTATGTGCTTTGGTCAACCTACCACTAATGCCCCCAATACTACCCTCTGGAATATGTTCAGCGCTGACTATCTCTACCTCTGGACCCTCCCCCCCCATCGCCTAGTTTAAAAACCCCTCTAACTTTTTGGCCATCTTCATTCCCAGCAGATCTGCACCCTCCTCATTTAGGTGCAGTCCGTCCCTTCTATAGTACCGGTTACCGACTGAGAAGTCGGCCCAGTCCTCCAGGAACCCAAACCCCTCCTTACTACACCAGCTCTTCAGCCACTTGTTTACTTCCCTAATCTCCCTCTGCCTTTCTGGTGTGGCTCGATGTACCGGTAGTATTCCTGAGAATACTACTTTGGAGGTCCTTTTCCTCAATTTAGCTCCTAAGTCCCTAAAATCGTTCTTTAGGACACTCCATCTGCCTCTGACTTTGTCATTGGTGCCAACGTGCACCATGACAGCCGGGTCTTCCCCAGCCCCTCCCAGTAATCTGTCCACAAGATCCGTGATGTGCCGAACCCGAGCGCCCGGTAGACAACATACTGTTCGGCGCTTCAGGTCTTTGCTACAGATTGGCCTCTCTGTCTTTCTAAGAATTGAGTCCCCTACCACCAGAATCTGTCTTTCCTTTCCCTTCGCTTCCCCCCCACTCTCACTGGAGGAGTTCTTCCCCCGGCAGCTAGGAGAGTCCCTCAGCTCCAGCAGTTCTGGTCCCTGACTGGTTTCACCAATGTCACTCAATGGAGCGTACTCATTGGGATGCTCCAGCCCTGGATCGGCCTCCCTGGCACTTTCCCCTCTATCCTTCCTGACTGTCACCCATCTACTCTTTGCTAGTGCCTGCACCTCTTTGTCTCCATCTGCCTCTGTGCTGGCCCCTGCCGGCACCTGTCGTGTACGTTCCTGGCTCACCTTTAGTATGGAGGGACTTCTCAGTGCTGACAGTTGCTTCCCTAGATTCAGAACCTGGGCTTCCAGGGAAACAATGTGCTTACATTTCGCACAGCAGTATTCACCCTCGATCGGATGATCAAGGAACGCATACATGCCACAAGATGTACAAAGAGTCGCCTCTCCACACCCGCCGGGCATCGTACCCATTACATTTAATGAGAATTGGGGATTATACACTGTCCAAATTACCTAACAACTAGCTTCCTGACACTAATACTCAACAAGACAATACACAGGTACTCAAGACAATACAATACACAGTCTCCACTCTAATTCATCCCAAAAGTGTTCTATCAGATTTAGGTCAGGACTCTGTGCAGTCCAGTCAAGTTCCTCCACCCCAAATTCGCTCATCCATGTCTTTATGGACATTGCTTTGTGCACTGGTCCAAATCATTTGGTGGAGGGGGGGGATTATGGTGTGGGGTTGTTTTTCAGGGGTTAGGGTGGAGGAACTTGACTGGCCTGCATGGTTCCCTATTGGGAAGTTGATCCTTTTATTTTGAAATGATGTGTACAAGATCGTTGTCTGTTTACTGAATGTACCTGATTTTCCACCCGAGAGGCAGTGCTTTTACCTTGGCTTATTCATTTGAACCTTTTTGGGCATCATACACATGCTATGGAGTCCAGTCTACGCTACTGGCTGATATTGCTCTTTTAACCTCTTCAGCTCCGGAAGATTTTACCCCCTTCATGACCAGGCCATTTTTTACTATTTAGCACTGTGCTACTTCAACTGGTAATGGCGCAGTCATGCAATACTGTACCCAAACAAAATTTATATAATTTTTTTGACACAAAAATAGCTTTCTTTTGGTGGTATTTGATCACCACTGGGTTTTTAATTTTTTGCAATATAAACAAAACAATACCGAAAATTTAATTTTTTACTTTCTGTTCTAAAACGTATTCAATAAGAAATAAACAAAAATACAATTTCTTCATACATTTTGGCCAAAATGTACTCTTCTACATATTTTTGATTAAAAAAATCCCAATAAGTGTATATTGATCGGTTTGCGTGATGCCTACAAATGTTGGTATATATACTGGAATTTTTTTTTGGTGGCAAATAATGACTTATAATGGGACTGCAATATTGCTGCGGTCAATCTGACACTAACTGACACTGGTGGGAACTGACACTGACATTACCAGTGCCATTAATACAGTGATAAGTGCTAAAAATATGCACTGTCACTGTACTATGACTTTGGCTGAGAAGGGATTAACATCTAGGGTGATCAAGGGCTTAAATATGTATCTATTATTATTTATTATTATTCAGGATTTATATAGCGCCAACAGTTTACGCAGCGCTTTACAATATAAAAGGGAGACAATACAGTTATAATACAATACAATACAATAGGATTAAGAGGGCCCTGCTCAGAAGAGCTTACAATCTAATAGGGTGGGGCAGGTGGTACTAAAGGTTGTAACTGTGGGGAATGAGCTGGTGGAAGTGGTAGGAGATTAGTTGGAGACGTGATAGGCTTTCCTGAAGAGATGAGTTTTCAGGGATTGCCTGAAGGTAGCATCTAACTATGAAGGTATCTAACTATGTGTAATGTGTGTACAGTGTGCTGCTTTTTACAAATGATCTCTCAGATTCTCATCCCTTTTTATGGATAGGAAACTGAGAGATTGCTCCCTCTGTACAGAGCTCTGTGTTGAATTTCAACACAGAGCTCTCAGCTGTAAATTTACACAGCCAATCAGCAGGTCCCGGCATGAATCATTGTGATTGTACACAGCAGGAGCCTGTAAGCTGCTCGGGGGTTGCGCGTGCGTGCACCCTAAATCTGAAAGTAGGCAGCGACATACCAGTACGTCGCTTAGCCTACAGCGGCCACTCACCCGCGGTACTCCCGCACCCGCAGGTGGGCAGTCGTTAAGTGGTTAAAGATTAGGAATGAGTTCCAATGTACTGATTCTGTCATATTGTACTCCTGAAGAAGGATTCCCGAAATTCCACATGAGAACTGTAGTCGTAGACTTTGCATGTTGTGGAGAGTAATTTTTAATGTTGTGTAATAGATTTTTAATGGTACATAATATAGTTATTTTAACACCCCTTTCACACTGAGCTGCAGCCACATTATCGCTAAAGCGCCGCTGCTTTTAGAGGCGTTTTAGCGCTGTTTAAGCGCCGCTTTTCAGGAGGGGTTAAAAGTGCCCGTGTTGCAGCTCTTCCGAAGCCCTTTTGCACTGCCCCAGTGTGAAAAGACACACTGAAATAAAAAGGAGGTTTTCAGGCGTTATTTAGAGGCTATTTCTAGCGCTTTGAACATTTCAAATTTGCAAATTTACAAATTTAGAATTTACGAATTTTAGAATTTACGCAATTCGTAAATTCTAAAATTCTGAAATGAAAAAATTCGTAAATTAGAAAATGAGAAAATATGAAAATTTAGAAGAATAACTAACTAACTAATAATAACTAACTATTAAATCATAGGTATTGGAATTTACTTTCAAACTGGGCTGTTAGTGAACGTAACGAATACGAATTTATCCTAAGTTACGAATTATGCGAAATAACGAATGCCGCATCTAAACAAATGGAACGGAACAAATTAATAATAATAATAAAAAGTTTTTATTATTATTATTGTTATTTATTATTATTAATTTGTTACCTTCCATTCATTTCGATCTGACATTCATTATTTCGCATAATTCGTAACTTCGGATAAATTTGTTTTCGTTAAGTTCACTAACAGCCTAATTTCAAAGGAAATTCCAATACCTATAATTTAATAGTTAGTAATAGTTAAGTTATTATTAGTTAGGTATTATTTCAGATTTTTGAATTTTTGGGTTTTCGGAATTTCGAATTTCCAATTTCCGAATTGTAGAACTTATGAATTTCCAAATTTTTGAATTTTCGATTTTACGAAATTTTGGAAAACTCAAATTTACAAAATGGGATTTTGGTAATTCGGATATTTACGAATGATAGAATTTGTCAAAATTCCTTAAAAAACAAATTCAGGATGAAACTAATTGCACATGTTTAGTACACAGTTTCTCTTCTGTATGTCCAAACAAAGTCTATGACTACGTATTTTGTTCATAGTTGTATATATAAAATCATCTTAGTTTTCAAAATGAAAAAAGGCATTTCTTATCTTTAATTAACCCACTTCATGAGAATATAATAAATGTTTGCTCTTGGGTTTAACCACTTCATGACCGCCCTATAGCAGTTTTACTGTTACAGGGTGGCTGCTGTGCGCAGGATCACGTATATTTATGTGATCCTGCACTTCCGGGTATCGGGGCGCTAGTGCTCGCTTCTGGCAGCTCGCTTCCAGTGTGACTTTGCACAGCGGGAGCTTATCTGCAGGTATGGCAGACTCCATGTCTGCCGACAACTGCCAATCATTTGGTACACAGTCAGAAGGGCAGACGCCTATATAAACAAGGCAGATTGCCGTTCCATCAGGAGGGAAGGCGCGGATCCTGTGTTCCTGGAAAATCAAGGAAAATCTCTGGCTAGGCACACATCTAATCCTTTGATCGCCCCTGATGTTAACCCCTTCCCAGCCAGTGACATTAGTACAGTGACAGTGCATATATTTAGCACTAATCACTGTATTAGTGTCACTGGTTCCCGCAAAGTGTCAAAAGTGTCAGTTAGTGTCCAATTTGTCTGCCGTAATATCGCACTCCCACTATAAGTCGCTGATCCCCGCCATTACTAGTATATAATTCATTCATTAAAATTCCATTAATATATCTCACAGTTTGTAGATGCTATGACTTTTACGCAAACCAATCAATATACACTTATTGGGACTAATGCAGCCACCACATCTAGGGATTGGTAAGCTGCAATATATTACATTTTTGTTTTTGGGTTTACTGCTTTAATGAACTCAAAATGAAACTATTAATTAAAAATGGTTGTTCGCTCTGAAAGTAGATAAGGTCCTCCTCTACCACCTTCAGAGCAATGAGTGTTCTGAGGTCAACATGTTCCCTCTAATTACAGAACTTTAATAGCAGAATTCTATTTTTGGACATATATCTGCTTTTATTCTAGTGGAGTATCAAGGTTTATCATGCTGTAAGTGTTACATTACTCAAACCATTTTAAAACTCCAAGCTTCTGAAGATTATCTTGAGACATTCTGTTCTTTATAACACATATCAGATTTCACATTGGGTGCAAAAAAAACTCCATCTCTGTAGTTTTAAGTCTCCTCCTGAGTTCATCTTATGTTTCAAATTGAATTTCCTTCAAAACAAATTCTGTAAAATAATCTATAATGGTATATAAATGAAAAAGCTTATATGGTTATTTTGTTCTACCATTACATTGGAGTGCTGGCAGATAGTGTTTCTGAAACTCTGAAGCTTGTTCGTTTCTCATACAAAGAGAGTTGTTAAAACAACACTTCGGGAAAATCTAAAATGCCAGCTACCGTCTGATCAAGTTAAGTGCTTATTTAGAAAAAAAAAATATGTAATATATATATATATATATATATATATATATATATATATATATATATATATATATATATATAAAAAAATATATATATATATATATATATATATATATATATATATATATATATATATATATATATATCTCCTTCCTCTAAATCCAAAAAGAGGGAAGGATGGTTACCACATTATGGAGGTCCCACAGTGGGCAACCCAGAAGTTATTGAGGCAGAAAACTAGACTTGCTAGGGCGAATTAAAAATAAACTTTAATAATATCAAAAAATGTTCTAGTAAAAAAAAAAAAGAGTATATAAACTCAGTTTAACCATATGGTACAACAATACAGTCCCTCCCCCACATCGTAGAAACAATTTCACTTGTTGATTAGTCCGGATCTCGTATCCATGTAAGGTGCACACTTCTATCCCCCATAGGTAATCATAGCCCAGTGCAGAGTTTCTCAACTCCAGTCCTCAAGGCGCCCCAACAGGTCATGTTTTCAGGATTTCCCTCAGATGAAACGGCTGTGGTAATTACTAAGGCAGTGAAACTGATCCAATCACCTGTGCAAAATAATGGAAAGCCTGAAAACATGACCTGTTGGGGCGCCTTGAGGACTGGAGTCGAGAAACACTGGGCTAGTGTACAGGGTATGCAGCTCACATGGGCCCCAGGGCCTCCCTAGACCATACCTAAGGCAGCAGAGGGACCTCTGGCAGTTGTTTATAATTTTGCATACAATAAGAACAGCATTAGTATATTGCTTTCAACCAGTGTCCTTTTGTTATGTTATCAAAGCACAATGGTGGGTTGTAGAGCCTGCTGTCAGTGATTAATGCTCAACCGACATTTCTGTCCTTGATACATCCCCCTAGAAGAAAAAAGGGGAGTTGGGCTCATGCATTATTGATAAAGTCAAGGGAGACAGTGTAGCATAGATCCATTCCTCCCCTGACCATAGGGGGGCATGCAGTTTATGTACTCTACCAGTTCCTTAGTGATGGCATGTCTGGGAGTATAAGGAGCGAGCCAAGCTTACCTAGCACTGGCAGTTCTTCCAGGCTAACAGCACAGCGTCCGCCTTGCTGTTGACGTATGAAGGGCGGAATATCACCTAGGTTCCCAGTGGCTCCAGCTCCTGAGTTCGTTTTTAATTGCAGGTCGATTGTAATGCAAACACGTCCACTCCTATGTAGAGGGTTGAGAGGGTCGGGGGGCCCCAATTCCTTAGTGGCTTGTCATGCACAGTCCCATTCAGCGTGACGCCGGAACTCCTCAGCTACTATGCTTATACTTTGGGGCATTCAATCCGGGGGGGGGGGCGGCGACGTAGCAGTGAAGTCAATGCTACGTCACCGGCCAGGTATGGAATGTGCATACTTACGTTGGTCCAAGCTGCACTAATGTAACTATGAAAAAAAAAAATCCATACCTTCAATTTAGCTTTAAGGCACTTCCTGTTATATGCTCTGCTTTTTCTTGCATTATCCCCAAGTCAAATGTGCATCCAAGGGAGACTATAAACACCTCTGCCAATGCTCACATGTCCCTCCCTTGTCACCATCAAGAGGCCCATCCTGAGCTATGAAATGCAGCTGCCTCTAGAGCACATTCATGTACACAGAAAGTCACTGAAGGAGATGAGCAATACTAGGGTGCAAAAAAACTGAAAACAGTGTTTTCAGTGTGGAATGAAAAAAATTGTTTGATACACAATTGTGTCACTATGGCTATTTTAGTGATTTTTATGTAGCACAGGTATATGAAATTATTCATTTTGGTTATCATGTATTGTTTTTAGAAGCCAGGCTTTCCTTATTCATATGCTAATGGACTTATTTGACTGGTTAAACAAAAATGCCGTACAAACTACTTACAAATGTAGGAAAATACATGGCATACAGAGTATTACAAAAATACACATACAATATACACATGCACAAGCTATCTATCCTTCCTAGCAAACGGGCATGGACAATGTATGCAGCAGGGCTACACTAAACAGTTACTTAACTTGGATTGTAGATCTAGTGTTATCCCCGGGACAGTTCCTATTTTCAGTCTTTCTTTATTATGGTTTTGTCTTCCCTCTATCCAAGATCTTTTCCAGGCTGCAGGAATCCCAGTCCTCCAAAACTACTAGTGCTGCTCCTTTGTGTTCAGAACATGGCTGTGTTCAAGTCTTTTGTTCCTTTCTCCTACTTCCTGCCCACATCACTTCCTGTTGCACCGCAAAGTAACCTTAAAAGACAAAGCAAACCAACAATCCATTAGTAGAGTAAATGTTATCTGGTTCGGGTTCACATCTACGTTATCCAACTGTGGAGACTCTGGGGGTCATTTACTATAGCGCTGAAAAATGATCCTGCAGTCCCAAAAAATAGCGCCCATTTAAGGCCAATCAAGACTTCAACTCTCAGAAACTGAGCGCTAATGCAAATGGAAAGCAGCGCTATTGCCGGTGAACATGCCTGTCAGATCACATATGCGGGAATAATGGAAGTCAATGGGGCTCGAACCTGCAAAATCCAAAGTTCTCACTGAAGGCTTACATGCAAGTTCTTTGCCATAAAAAGTGTATGGGGACCTGTGTCCTGCCCCAGGGAACATGTATCAGTTGGAAAAAATGTTTTTAAAACGGCCGTTTTTTCAGGGGCAGTGATTTTAATAACACTTAAAGTGAAACAATAAAATGTAAAAATTCCTTTAAATATTGTGCCTGGGGGGTGTCTATAGTATGCCTGTAAAGTAGCGCACCTTTCCCGTGTTTATTACTGTACTGCAGCAAAATGACATTTCAAAAAGGAAAACATTTCATTCAAAATTGCTCGCGGCTGTAATAAATTGCTGGTTCCCGGCAATATAGAGTTAAAATCAAAGAAAAAACGGCATACGGCAGGCCCTTCGAGTCTGGTATGGATATTAAGGGGAACTCCACGCCAATTTTTTTTTTAAAAATGGTGTAGGGCCCCCCCCAAAATCCATACAAGACCCTTCAGGTGTGGTATGGATATTAAGGGGAACCCTGCACCAAAATTTGAAAAAAAAATGTCATGGGTGTCCCCCCCAAAATCCATACCAGACCCTTATCCGAGCACGCAACCTGACAGGCTGCAGGAAAAGAGGCCCCCCCTCCTCCTGAACCATATCAGGCCACATGCCCTCAACACGGGGAGGGTGCTTTGGGGTCCCCCCAAAACACCTTGTCCCCATGTTGATGGGGACAATGGCCTCATCCCCACAACCCTTGCCCAGTGGTTGTGGGGGTCTGTGGACAGGGGGCTTATCGGATTCTGGAAGCCCCCTTTAATAAGGGGACCCCTAGATTCTCCCCCCCCCCCATGTGAATGGGTATCGGGTACATTCTACACATTCACCAAAAAAAAGCAGTGAAATGTGACAAAAGACAATAGCCGATTTTTGACAATTCCTTTATTGTAAAATAGCTCTTCTTCTTTCCCCACTCCTTCCTCCGGTCTTCCTTCGGTCTTCTCCATCTTCCTCCAGCTTCTTCTCCGGTGAGAAACCAGCTATATACAGTGTTAAAATAATAACCGCAAAACACATCAAAAAATCACATCACAAACGCAACAGTTGCATTTCTGGTGCAGTTCCATTGAAATCTATTACTCGCAAATCACGTGAAAAAAGTCCTTGACCATTTCCAAAAATGTACTGGCTGCAAAACATATAGATGTGAACTAGTACCATAGGAAACCATGTTAAAGTGGGAGTAAACCCACTTTAAAACAAAAAACTAACACCTGCAAGACAAAGGCATAATGAGCTAGTATGCATAGCATACTAGCTCATTATGTAATACTCACCTGAGATCGAAGTCCTCGCTTACCTGTAGCAAAAAAGTGGTCTGTAAGGGTTTACAACCACTTTAAATGGACTGTAGAGTGTTTCTGAAAACTGCAAAATGCACAAAAAAAATGCATAGGTGTGAACCTACAGTCAGGGCCAGTTCATACTGGAGTGAGAGGAGAGGCGCTATGCAGGTGCTATTTTTAGCCCTATAGCGCCTGTAAAGTGCCTCCAGTGTGAAAGCAGCCTAAGATATAAAAGATTTTGCACTTCCCCAAAACCACCACCCCAAAACTAATTAAAAAGAGAAAAAACACACAACAACAAAGCTCAATAGTGTACTTTTATTTTGCCGGCAGAAACAAAATTATGTACATTCATTTACTAGCTTCAAAAAAATGTCTACAGGATATATGGTGCTAGATTTAGCAATTGGTTTTAAAGGCCCTGCTCATAGGAGCTTACAATCTAACATTTGTCTAAACCTTAAAGTGGACACAGCTTTACTCTCAGTGTATAACGGGCAACACATCACATTTTTATCTGCAAGATTATAGAAACATACTTAACAGTCATTCTTTCAAAGAATTTCAACATAGTATTAAAAAAGCCATATGTTCAAAATAGAAGACCCGCCACCAGCCCACACATCCACACACATACATACATTGGTGACCATGTTCTGCTGGAAGCTGCATTTCTTTGTACACGATTAAGCAATGAGATCAAAGAGTAGAAGGTCAGCACATGCTCCCAAACCATGAATGCATGGTCAGACAGGAACAATACACACACATTGACAACATGGCCACATAAACCCATTTTTGATTGAAAAAAATGCACAGGAATTTCAGCAAACAAATAGAGTTGGGCGTTTGTCAATAGGCACAATATCATTCCTTCTCCCCCACAAATCACAGCAAAAAACCTGCCCTCTTTAGGCCAAATGAACCCTCCCTACTGCAATCCTTTATATAAGGTAGGTTGTATTGTTAGCACACTGACACACGCCCAATAGAAGTACACGCCAACCAGTATCTTTCAATCTGTCTCTTCGTGTATGTCTAAAGTGATTGCACCTTTGTGCATCAAATCTCCAACTACAGGCCAAAGATCGAAGCCCATTTGCATGCACATAAACAAAGCAACAGTTTTCTAAGCATATGTACCTGTGCAGTGTCCCTGGGCATGATTAGTACTAACAAACATTAACATCAGTCCTTGGCTGCAAAGAGCTTCCAATCTAAAGTCCAAAACTAACTTTCTTACATTAGAGACTATTTTGACAGGAGACAAATAAAATGCCAGCATGTCTTCGGATTGTGGTGAGAAACCCACACAGGGAGAACATATAAACTTCAACACAAGCATTAGCATGTTGGGGAACTGAACCAGCAACCCCAGTACTGCTAGACAGAATTGCTACCCTCTTAGCCAACAGGCAGCCTCACACATGTTCTCTGCATCTCTGTGGTGTGAACCAGCCCTAAGTCCATAGCCATGCTCAGTGTCACAAGCAATATACAATATATTGTCCAAAGTATTGGGACGCCTGCCTTAAAACGCACATGAACTGTAATGGCATCTCATTTGGCCCACCCTTTGCAGCTATACCAGCCTCAACTCTTCTGGGAAGGCTGTCCACAAGGTTTAGGAGTGTGTCTATAGGAATGCTTGACCATTCTTTCAAGTGCATTTGTGAGGTCAGGCACTGATGTTGGGCGAGAAGGCCTGGCTTACAGTCTCCGCTCTAATTCATCCCCAAGGTGTTCTGTTGTGTTGTGGTCAGGACTCTGTCCAGGCCAGTCAAGTTCCATAAAGGCATGGATGAGTGAGTTTGGGGTGGTGGAACTTGACTGGCTGCACAGAGTCCTGACCTCAACCCGATAGAACACCTTTTGGCTGAATTAGAGCAGAGACTGTGAGCCAGGCTTTCTCATCCAATATCAGTGCCTGGCCTCACAAACGCAGCCTTCCCAGAAGCTGTTCTAGCTGCAAAGGGTGGGCCAAATCAAATTTAAACCCTATGGACTAAGACTGTGCTGCCATTAAAGTTCATGTGTCCCAATACTTTTGGCTACATAGTGTATCTGGCAAGATTTACAATGGTGGTGGAACCCTCCTACACATAAATACTACATTTAGACATAGTTATAGGACCTGAGAGATGAGACAACTTCTCTACATGAAGCAGCATGTTTGGGATTCAAACCCAGATGCTCAGGGATGCTGAGCAGAAGTTCTAACCTCTAAGCCGTGGAGCTGCCACATGTGAAAACCTCCTACACATAAATACACATAAATACTCATAAATACTGCATTTTTTGGGACATACAGGTGATGGGATTACATTACTCAAGAGTTATTCTTCTTGATTTATTCTGTGATATTTGCTGGTTCAGTGTGTAGAATAGTGACATTACCCCTAAATTTTGGGGAATTACATTTTGATTTCTGATTTTGGTACACATATCACATTTTTTGGGCTCAAATTATAATTATTTGGAAATAGTAAAAAGCACAAAAAATTTGGACTCATTTTAAATTTGCATCAGCAATGGTATTGTTTGTGCTTTGTGAAGACACCTGTGAGTTTGGGGTAAAGATTGTTGTGAGATGGAGAGCAACAAGTGAAAGTGACAGAGAAAAATATATTTTACCAAAACATCAAAACATTCCACATTCTAGCATTTTTAAAAACAAAATATTTGAAGAAGAAGCAACAATGTTGCAAAGCAAAAATTTATTTCAGAGAAAGATACATTTCATCTCAACATTAAAAGGATTTATTTGTGAAAGTTACAATTGTTCCATTAGAATTAAAGCGGAGTTCCACACAAAAATGGAACTTCCGCTTTTCGGAACACTCCCCCCCTCCGGTGTCACATTTGGCACCTTTCAGGGGGGAGGGGGGTGCAGATACCTGTCTAAGACAGGTATTTGCACCCACTTCCGGCATAGATTCCCATGGGACTCTACGCCTCTTCCCGTCCCCACCGCGCTGTTTCCTGGGAACGCACAGCTCCCAGGAGAGAGCGGGGACCACTTGGGACGCGCAGCGCGACTCGCGCATGCGCAGAAGAGAACTGGGAAGTGAAGCCGCAACGCTTCACTTCCTGATTCCCTCACCTAGGATGGCGTCGCCTGCCGACATCACTGGACCCTGGGACAGGTAAATGGCCATGTATTAAAAGTCAGCAGCTGCAGTATTTGTAGCTGCTTTCTTTTAATATTTTTTTTTTTAATGGCTAAAACTTGCATTGGGCTATAATAGCGCAGATTTTCACTTCCAAAAAATGCTCTTTAAACTCAGCGCTCATTTTGGTATTTACTATAGTGCCTTGTAAGAAAGACACTGGAGCTAAAATGAGAGCTGTTTGCAGGTCTGAGCATGCTCAGTTGTGTTGGCACCTATTTGTACACAAGCGGGGAATTTATCTCTTCTCAGACTTTTAAAGATATTTCATTGTAGAAATCACTTTTTCCACACAGTTTAAAACCAGATTATCTTTAAATAATATACCACATATTTCAGTATTATTTAGGCAATTATATCATGCTCTAAACAATAGTTCTACGTGCAATTCTCCAGGTTTTAGCAGAGTGATGCCCCGTACACACGGTCGGATTTTCCGACGGAAAATGTGTGATAGGACCTTGTTGTCGGAAATTCCGACCGTGTGTAGGCTCCATCACACATTTTCCATCGGATTTTCCGACACACAAAGTTTGAGAGCAGGATATAAAATTTTCCGACAACAAAATCCGTTGTCGGAAAGTCCGGTCGTGTGTACACAAATCCGATGCACAAAGTGCCACGCATGCTCAGAATAAATAAAGAGATGAAAGCTATTGGCCACTGCCCCGTTTATAGTCCCGACGTACGTGTTTTACGTCACCGCGTTTAGAACGATCGGATTTTCCGACAACTTTGTGTGACCGTGTGTCTGCAAGACAAGTTTGAGCCAACATCCGTCGGAAAAAATCCTAGGATTTTGTTGTCGGAATGTCCGAACAAAGTCCGACCGTGTGTACGGGGCATAAGGGTTTGGGCGCTATTTGGTTTCAGGGAACTATAGTAAATTTTGGGAGTATTTTCTCACCAGCGCTATAGTGAATACCATTTTAGCGCTAATTAGAGCTAATTTGCGGCAATTAGCGCTAATTAGCAGCGCACCACTATAGTAAATGACCCCCTGTATGTACTATACACACCCAAAAAAAATGTAATTGAAATACACAGGGTGTGTGTAGTAAGGACTGTCCCCGTGTCTCGTTGCTGTGACTTCCAAGCACCCACATACTTGTGGGCAATTCCCAACCTTCAAAATGATAGCTAGGAGTTGCTTTGCTAATACAGTCCTATAAACAGAGCCATGGTACAGTGTTTATAAACACTGCTCAGATACATGGTAAAGCAACATTGTTACTTTTTGTATATATTCTGTTTCATTCATCTGTAGATCAAAATGATGAGTTTCAGTCTACATATGATATCATTGTACCATGACAAAATGTGGAAAATTTCAAGGGTTAGGCCCCTTTCACACTGGGGCGGTTTGCAGGCGGTATTGCGCTAAAAATACCGCCTGCAAACTGCCCCTAAACAGCCTCCGCTGTTTGTTCAGTGTGAAAGCCTGAGGGCTTTCACACTGAAGCGGTGCGCTGGCAGGACGGTAAAAAAAGTCCTGCCAACCGCTTCTTTGGAGCGGTGAAGGAGCGGTGTATTCACCGCTCCTAAACCGCTCCTGCCCATTGAAATCAATGGGACAGCGCGGCTATACCCTTTTTTTAACCCTTTTTCGGCCGCCAGCGGGGGTTACAACCGCACCGCTAGCGGCCGAATACAGCCGCAAAAATGACGGTAAAACAGCGCTAAAAATAGCACTGTTTTACCGCCGACGCCCCCACCACCCCAGTGTGAAAGGGGCCTTATGAATACCTTTTCAAGGCACTGTAAATGAAAAAGCTGAAGATAGAAGCTGATTGGCTACCATGCACAGCTGCACCAGATTTTGTACACTCCAGATTTCGTAAATCAACCCCTTTGAATATTAGTTCTGCTTTGACCTTAAGGAAGGGGGTACACCCTGAAAGCTTGTCCTGAAAATTTGGATATTAGTTCAAATAAAAAAGTATCACAGACAGTTACAAAACAGAGGAAGCGTGCAGAAAAATGTGAATTAACTGCATTTTGAATGACTTTTTTTCTTGTAAATGAAACTTCTGCTAATTCGGTGGCAGGAGGCGGAGCCTAGCGGAGCAGACATGCATTGTTAGAGCTCCACACCGCTGAGAAGAGAAGAGAAGGACAAAGCGGAGCCTGCAGGCTCAAAAGGTATCCATTTAAACCTTTTTGCCCCTGGGAACAAACTGTGAAAGTTTGGGCAGGAAATATGGTACTGGGAGGAAACCGTGGCAGAAATAAAAATCACCTCACAAAGAGCTCACAGGCACTCACTGCAGCTGAAGCAGCTCCAGTCACCTCACAAGATACAGCATCAGGGCGCTCTCACAGACAGAAAATGTCACAGCAAGACTCTCCATTTGAGTCAGATACAGAACAAATCCTCTCACAAACTTCTCCACAAGCCTCCTCAGCATCCCCAGTAATATTATTACAATTTGAAAAGGTGCTTCATAAGGCTTTAAAACAAACCTCAGACCAAATAACAAAAAGCCTAACCAAAGAAATAAGAGAGCTGGGAAACCGCACCGCAGCCCTAGAAATAAAAATGGATGAAATTGAAATTACAACCCAAGAAAATATAACAGAATTGGAACAATTAAAAAAAGAGAATTTAATACTTCAAACTAAGCTCGAAGATTACGAAAATAGAGCCAGACGTTCAAACTTGCGCATAAGGGGAATACCTGAAACTGTGACAGACCTGCAATCTACTATTACTGCTCTATTACAAGAACTAAAGCCAGATATCCCTATTGAACGTTTAGAACTGGACAGAGTACACAGAGCCCTCACAGCCAAAAAGAAAGATGGACCCCCACGTGATATAATCACAAAATTTCATTATTACAGAACGAAAGAACAAATACTAATTGCTGCAAGAGAAAAAAAGGAACTTAATTTTCAAGGACACAATTATCAAATTTTTGCTGACCTATCCCAACTTACTATTACTAAAAGACGATCCATGAAACCCCAACTAATGGAACTGCAACGCCACAACATTATGTATCAATGGGGCTTCCCCTTTTCAGTCAGATCTAACTACCAAGGTACAATTTACAGAAGCAGATCAGTAGATGAACTACAACAAACCCTTTTAAAATTAAATCTGACAGAACCCACAAGCAGCAACACTCCCACACGCAGAAGAATGGCATCATCTTCACCTTCAGGCAGCACCCAGAAAATTTCAGAACAAAATGGGAATCATCATTCTCACAAAAGAGGCCATTATGCCACATCATCCATGGACCAAGAAGATTCAATGGACTGACTTCCTAATTCCTGATATCTCTTCATTTATTATACTAAGAGATGGTTCTCTATAAAAAACCTGTATTTATAACTGAATGTAACTGCATTCTGATAGTCACACACTGTGTGGGATCATGTTACATTCCAGTTATATTTCTTATTACTTCTGATTCATATAGCCTTAGAATATATAAGTGAAATAAGGAAATTCTTGTTCAGTTATATATTATCAGGTAATAACAATAGATTTATTACTTTTTAGGACAAATATGTTCAATAATCCAGAAGTAATGGAAGCTTTTTCTTTCTTTTCTTAAAACAAATATATTATTACCTAACTAGTTCCTAGAATTATGTTTTTGTTTATTCTAATCTGAAGCAATACAACCTCAATTTTATGAGTTAACATATCTAAACAGTTACATATGAATAAAATATGTAATTGTTTACTCTAAAAGGGTTAAAATCCCAAAATAATTCAAACTATCTTCATTAATACCAAAGTTATTAACAGTACCTTTCTAACTGAATTATTTAGCCTAGGGCAAGACTAACCATATACAACCACCCTGGAATAAATAATTTCAACAAAAACTATATTCTGCACTCCAATTAATGAAACATCATTTTGATGTCTTTTGACATAGCACTTCTCTCCTGTAAGTGGAAGATCCGTGTACCCCCATTAGCCCTCCTCATTCTCCCAACCATATTATGTGGGAGTGTGACGAAGGCACTTATTCCCCTGAGAGAGATATTTATTCTCTTTCACGGGTAAATTGTGATTACTTGCAAAAAATAATTTATACAATGTATCATCTAATCTCATATGTTTTTTGTTTACTCTTTACTCCAGAATTCACTGGTTTCTTTTCTATCTATTCATCTCTTCAGTCCACACAGGTTGATCTGCGCAGTCAGCTCTGCATAACAAAAAGTAAGTCAAAACTATTTGATCTATTGCCATGGCACCACTGAATATACTTTCCCTGAATGTTCAGGGAATAAATGTCCCTCAAAAAAGGACCAAAGCCTTCCGTACTTTCCATAACAAGAAGGCTCACATAGTATGCCTCCAAGAAACACACTTCACCAAAGATTCTACTCCAAAATATATTTCTCCTTTTTATCAACAAATTTACACGGCTTCTGCCTGTACCAAGCAAAGGGGAACTCTAATTGCATTTCACCGATCCACACCATTCACCTTATCATCAGAAATTAAAGACCCAGAAGGTAGATACCTGATACTCATGGGTTATATAATGGATACAGCAATCACAGTGATTTCCTACTACGCTCCTAACAAACAACCTACACCATTCCTCTCACATATATTACAAGTGATTAATACAAACAAAATAGGAACAGTGATAATGTGTGGGGATTCGAACCAGGTCCTCCTCCCATTTCTAGATAAATCACCTTTTACACCATCCAAAATAACCTCTAGATTACCTTTTTCTCAACTTCTTTCCAAATACAATCTGGTAGATTCGTGGAGAGAAAGTAACCCAATGAAAAAGAAATTCACTTATTTCTCGCACCCTCATCAAACCTTCACCAGAATAGATCATATTTTTCTAACAATAGGCATGATACCAGAAAATATTGCATCAGATATAATTCCGATTCCGTGGTCTGACCATAATGCAGTATACACTACTATAGCCTCAGCCATACCAAAAGCGCATGACCCAACGTGGTACTTACCGGACATAATGCTCAAACACCCACTACATCAGATGGCCATTGAACAAGCTTTAAAGGAATACATATCAATTAATAATACAACAGACATCTCCCCAATAACACTGTGGGAAGCTCATAAGCCTGTCTTGCGTGGTACAATACAAAGACAAATGGCACTATTTAAACGGGAACGCAAAAATCTAGCAAAAAAACTAGAACTCAATTTTAATGCAGCCTACATATCATTTCAAGATAATCCATCTCAGAGTACAAAATCTCATCTGGAAAAATCTAGATTGGAATTCGATCTATTTCTCACTGAGTCAGTTGATAAATCCCTCAAACGCTCCAAACACAATTTCTACATGAATACAAACAAACCAGGTACATATTTGGCTCGGGCATTAAATTCAACTAACAAATCTTTCAAACCAATACGTTTGAAATTATCAAAAAATGTTTACACTTGTAATCCAGTTAAAATAGTCCATAAATTTCACTCACATCTCGCAACTTTATACAAGACAAACAATGAATTTAATCCTACAGAGGCTGAATCCTTCTTCTCAAAAATAACCTTACCTGAGTTATCTTAGAATCAAAAAAGCAGTTTGGATGAGCCTATAACTATAGATGAAGTTGCTAACGCCATAAAAGACCTAAAACTTAACAAAAGACCAGGCCCAGACGGCTACTCGGCTTTATACTATAAAACATTCTCAGAAATACTCTCTCCCATTCTCACTGAAACTTTTAACAAACTTCTAGATGGACATTCTTTTCGGCAAGAAACACTAATGGCAATTGTTTGTATGATCCTAAAACCCCTTTCTGATGATACTTCCTGTGTGAATTATCGGCCTATCTCTCTGTTAAACCTCGATATTAAATTATTAGCAAAAATAATAGCAAAACGCCTTAATAGCATTATAGGAAAATTAATACATAGAGATCAAGTAGGCTTCATGCCAAATAGACAGGCAGGCGATAATATACGCAGGGCAGTGTTATTGGCACATATTGCTAAAAAACGGAAAATCCCTTTATGTTTTCTATCTCTCGATATTAAGAGGGCATTTGACACAGTATCCTGGCAATATATGCAATATTCATTACAAAAATGGGGTTTTGGACCCCACTTTTTAACATGGATCAAAGCATTATATAATAAACCCAAAGCCTATATAAAATATGCTGGATACAAATCTGAAGCCTTTAATATCGAAAGAGGTACCCGACAGGGTTGCCCATTATCTCCCTTATTATTTGCCCTTATACTCGAACCCATGGCCCAATACATCAGAACAAACCAAACTATAACTGGCATTGAAGTAGGAGGTATTACACACAAATTATGTATATTTGCAGACGATATATTACTTTTTCTATCATCACCACAGGTCTCTGGTCCTAACTTAATACCAGCTCTTGATGGATTTGCAGCCCTATCCGGCCTTATGATTAATCCTAAAAAATGCCTAATGCTTAATATTTCACTCACAAACATGGAATTGATCCCGGCTAGGGCTGCACTCCCATTCACATGGGCAGAAAAATCAATCCCATATCTTGGAATTCATTTAACAGCATCTCATTCTGACTTATTCTCAACCAATTATCCTCCTGTATTAAGACAGATCACAAATCTAATAAAACAATGGTCGCAACTTCCTTTATCCTGGATAGGGAAGATTAATGCAATCAAAATGACTATTCTACCCAAATTGCTTTATCTATTCAGAGTCCTCCCTATTCCAATTCCTTCCTATTTTTTGAGAATAGTACAAAAAAGAGCAACTTCGTTTATATGGGGCTCTTCTAAACCACGTATACCTATACACACACTACATCTTCCCAAAAATAAAGGAGGCCTGGGATACCCTAATTTTACTAACTACTACAGAGCAGCACATTTGGCCAGTCTGTCCAAATACCATGCAAAACAGGAAATCCCATTATGGGTTTTTATAGAGGCTTCAGAAAATGACCCTCTATTAATATCAAATTTATTATGGCTTGATCCTAAAGACCGCTTTAAAATTCATAATCCCATAACTAAACACTTCTTATCTCTCTGGGATAAACTAAAAACCAAATATCAGTTACAATCTCCACACAATCCTCTCCTTTCTTTTATCAGAAATCCGGCCTTTTATCCGGCATGGATCTACCCAAATTCTTTTAAAGCTTGGACAACATCAGGCATTCAGACACTAAATGACTTCATAGCATCTAAATCATTCCTTTCATTCCCATCGCTTAGAGAAAAATATGATCTACCAAACTCTGAGATATTTAGATATCTCCAAATCAAAAATTTCTATACACCATTCCTAAAGGGGGATACACCATTATCCCAATTATCCATTTTTGAATCAATCTGTACAAAAGATCCATTTGCTAAAGGTACAATTTCATCACTTTATAATCAATTATATGGAGTAGCAAATCTTAATAGACCCTCTTACGTTCAGAGGTGGGAGGAGGACCTGGGACGAACTTTAGAAGACACGGACTGGTCTAACATATGGCTCACATCTAAGTCATCTTCACCCAACATCTTAGCACTGGAGACAAATTATAAAGTCCTAACTCGCTGGTACCTTGTACCCGCTAGAGTGGCAAAATATTCACCTAATACCTCAGCTCAGAAATAGGCACATATTTACACATATGGTGGACGTGCCCAGTAATCCAAACCTTCTGGAAGGAAGTCTTCGTGATTGCATCTAAAATATTTTAAAAAATAATACAACCAGATCCATATTTAACTTTACTTAATCTAAAACCGGAATGGTTAACACTCTCTCAATTCAAACTTATGATCCAACTAATAACGGCTGCAAAACAAACAGTGGCCAAGGCATGGAAATCTCCTACATTGGTACTAGCAGAAACAATTCACAGAATGAATAATACAATGTCCCATGCTAAGATGGTAGCCATCGATCAAAATCAAATTCCAAAATTTGAAAAACTTTGGCATCCTTGGATAAAACAACAGTTCCTGTCAAACTTCAATGACTCTGTCCTGTTGCCATGGTAACAGATTAAATGACTTACAGAGACACCCATTCTAAGGCTTCAAAGAGAACTAAAAAGAATAATAAACTGACGAGCGGGACAACCTTGTGGACCATACCTCTACCTTTCAACCCTTTTTCTTCTTTTTCTTTCCTTTTCTCCACCTTACGATTAAAGCTCATTATCAGAATTTATTTGACCTATATACACTCTACTTGTAAACAATATGTATAGTAGGTATAAATCTTTTAAATACCTACAAAAGTAACTAAGGAAATGATATATATCTTTAATTTAGGTTTACGTAAACCCAATGTTTAATATTTGAAATTTCATGATATTTACCTATATAAACCCTACTGTAAAACAATGAGCTTACTTTATAGATCCTTGTAAACTTACTTTATGTATCTTTATAACATTGTATACTCAATAAACTTCTTTTGACAAGGAAACTTCTGCTAATTCAAAGGCAAGGACCCCCCCCCCCCCCCCCCCAATCAGGTTTTGTAATGGAATAGTGCATTTTCTAATGTTGCACTTTCAGTAGTATGAAATTTAATGTTTGTATTGGTACATGTCTCCTTGGACACTGCTCAGCCCTCCATGTACTTTTTTAGGAATTCACACAAACTAAACATTTCAAGCCTAATTGAAGCTTCCTTAACCACTTGCTGACCAGGCCTTTTCTGGAACTTTTTGTTTACAAGTTTATTTTTTGCTAGAAAATTACTTAAAAACCCCCAAACATTTTATATAAATATATATATATAAATATATATATATATATATATATATATATATATATATATATATATATATATATATTAGCAGAAACATTAGAGAATAAAATGGCAATTGTTGCAATATTTTATGTCACACTGTATTTGCGCAGCCGTCTTTCAAACGCAATTTTTTGGAAACAAATACACTTTAATGAATAAAAAAAAAGAAAACACAATATTTACCCCAGTGTTTTTGTATAATGTTAAAGATGATGTTATGCTGAGTAAATAGATACCTAACATGTCATGCTTTAAAATTACACACGCTTGTGGAATGGTGCCAAACTACAGTACTTAAAAAGCTCCATAGGCGACGCTTAAAAAATGTTTAAAGATTACCAGTTTAGAGTTGCAGATGAGGTCTTGTGCTAGAATTATTGCTCTCACTCACATGTGTGGTTTGAGGCGCGACCTACGTATGCGTTCACTTCTGCGTGTGAGAGGGATGGGGTGTTTTAAAAAAAAATTATTTTTTTTTTTCACTTTTTATTTTTACACTGTCCCTTTATTTTTGTTTATTTTTTTGATCACTTTTATTCCTATTACAAGGAATGGAAACATCCCTTTTAATAGCATGACAGGTCCTCTTTATTAGCAAAAAAAACAAAAGAAAAAAAATTTGACGTTATGACTTAAAATAAATAAATCATGTATTCATTCCCGAGAACCGGAAGTGACATCAAAGGTCATTCTGGTCCTCCAAGGGCATAGAGGGGAGTGAAGGCCATCTTGCCCTCACTTGACTTCCTGCCCAGCAAACGGCAGCACTGGATCGCTTCCAGGTTTACCGAAGGCTCCGGTAAGCTAGCTGCCATAACCCTGGTATTGTTATTTACCATGGGTGATTCTCTACAAGATAAAAGTGGTCCCGTGGGCGCATTTGCCGCGGGACAACTTTTTTAACACCGGTATTTAACGTCAAAGTAATGATGTATATTTACTGTGGACGGTTGGCAAGTGTTCTTGCTCCCTGAGCAACATTGTTAGGACATTGGACAAGGGGGCATTTGGGACTTCTGGAGACCCAGACCGATGTGCAATGTGTTGAGCACATGTCTGGCTCTCCTGGCTCTCTAGCATGCTGCTAGCCCAGGATATTTTAACCTGTGCAGCAAAGAGTGCTGCTGTTTATATAGCTTGACTACACTGCAGTAATTTGCAGTAATGAAGTAAATTGCAGTAATTTATAGTTAATTAATGCATTAATTAAGTCATATATTAATTATTAGTAAAGTGATGAAGTTAATTGCAGTAATAAAGTAAGCTTTAATTGGACTTTAATACGTTACTAACCAAAAAAATACTGTTATGGGTCAGTAGGTCAGTATAACAGCCAGGCATTTAGCATTTTCAAAAGGAGATCAGCAATGGCAGCCTCATATTTTTCCATATGACAGGTTTAAAACAATTTGCAAAGTAAGAGTTTTGGCACATTTGTAATGTTTGAAAACACCTTGCCAAGAGCTGGAGTTTCTTATTAGTTCTTGTATGCTTATTTTTATGATTTCCCCAGAGTGTTAAAGGCCGGGAATAATAGTGGTACATAAATAATACGAATAAGACTAATAAGATTCTATTTCAATACACTGGGCCTGGGAATTTATTCCATGTACAGAACCATATAACTTATTTACACTGCACTAAATTCTTTTCTTATCTCTAATCTTTTGTTTGATCCCATAAAACACGATAACGCCAAAGCTACAAAATAGTTTTGGGTCAATTTTTTTGTTAGGTAGCGCCGGTTGCCGACCTCTTAAAGTGTTCCTAAACCCTGGACCATGCATTCATTATATCTGGTCTCCCACAGTACACAGAACATGGAAATGCAACAGTTTTAGTAAATATAAACTGCTAAATACCTTTTCTCATCAGCAGTATATAACAGTCTTGTGACTTCTATCAGTGTCTGTTTAAAGCTTGTAGGAGGAGTTTTCATTCTCCTCTGACTGTCCTAGGAGGCTGCAGGACCCCTGACCCTCTTTCTGGACAGTATTGATTGGCCCTGTACTGATCACATGCACCCTCCCAAGGAAAAAAAAACTCTCTGGCTATACATGATATTGGAAGGCAACATGTTTTATTTCATAATACAAGATGTGTTTGAATATGAAATCTGGAATGTAACAGGCTGTCCATCACAACCTTCATCTGAAAGAAGAGTCATGCTCCCTGGCAGGGGGAGTATGGGAAAAAAAGCTTGGCTCCTGACCAACTGGTGTGATAAAGATTGAAATCCTTGATTAACAC
>NC_133330.1:318618166-318672096 GCF_042186555.1 Aquarana catesbeiana
TTCCCTTGGCAGCAAGCATTAATAGACTCTCCAGCACACTCCAGCACCCCTTGCCATTACATACATTCAGGAGGTGACATAACTGTGTTCCTCCGCATTCCCCTGCATTCCCCTGCGTTCCCACTGAAAAAAAGCCCTGCATATAGGTTTGTCCAATCACTAAGAATAATAGAATTAATGAATCACAATTGCCTGGGTTGAACTAGATCTAATCAGGATTCCAGTGCCATGCTATGATTGCCAAACTACGGCCCGTGATAATAAGAGCCAAAAAAAATATAACAAAGAGTACCGCACTGTCAAAAAAAACGTGAAAAGGTAGCCAACACAACAGTGTAAATAAAATGGTCAAAAAAAGGAGGGGGAGTGCAGCGCTATAAACAAATAAATACCAAGAATGTAATTGTTGACAATGATGTCACAATAAAAGAAGTGAAATAATATGTGAACAGTGACATAAATATACACTGTTCACAGTGTAGGCGAAAACCGAAGCGTTTCGCTTAAACAGATGATGCCTGTTATTGTCTCTTTTTCAAACGCTTGTATTCCTATTGGCAAATGTAAGTGTAATACCTATGATTATATCTGGAATAAATATCCTATACAGTATTACACTATGTGCCATATCTCTTTCCTTTATCTATGGTTTGGCTGTTTTGCATCTGCATGTAAGCTGTGTCTACTCTGCTGAATTCAACGGAACTTCCATCCAGACGCTGTTTCCATACATTGAATTGGTCCCTCATTGGTTACCTTCCAAGCTAGATTGGCTTGTCAGGTGTACACCTGTACAAGTACAATATTTCTGGTAAGAGACTAGTACTTTCGGTGGTGGTCTTTTCATGGTTATTCACAATTCATTTTGATGTCTGCTCAAGATTTTAATGATCGTCACATGCTTGTTTTGGATCACTCACCACAGGGATTCACCATTATATGTGGTCCCTTTTCATCACATATGGACATTTATTTTTATTGATCTTTATACTGGTCATATGTCACTTTATTTACTGTATATTTATGTCACTGTTCACATATTATTTCACTTCTTTTATTGTGACATCATTGTCGACAATTACATTCTTGGTTTTTTGTTTATAGCGCTGCACTGCCCCTCCTTTTTTTAAACTACGGCCCGTGGGCTTGTTACGGTCTGCTTGTGGTAAACTGACCACTGCAACCAAAACACCCAACAAGGAGAGACTTGGTATTGCTTGGTATTGCTCACTGGAACTGCTGGATGTAGAGCAGCAGAAGGCGGTGGGCACTGGGACTCTTTGTGAGTTATGACCCTTAGGCAGTGAATGGACGTTTTTTAATTCCCTTGGGAATTGGCGGGGCATTTATATTCCAACTAACCACCAACGCAGGGACTATTGTTTACTCCCATTGATGCCCCAACATTCTTTACTCTCACTGACCACTAATACTCAGACTTTTTCTTATTTCCATTGATCACCAATGCAGTGGTCGTTTCTTACTCACTTTACAAAGTTACATATATATGTTACTTACATATATATGTTACATATATATATAGTTAACCACCTCAATACTGGCACTTTTACCCCCTTCCTGCTCAGGCCAATTTTCAGCTTTCAGCGCTATCGCACTTTGAATGATGACTGCACGGTCATTCAACACTGTACCCAAACTAAGTTTTTATCAGTTTGTTCACACAACTAGAGCTTTCTTTGATGGTATTTAATCACCACTGGGTCTTTTATTTTTCACTAAATAAATGAAAAAAAACAAAACATGTTTTTCTTAATTTCTGCTATAAAATTTAGCAAAAAATAATTGGTCTTCATAAATTTAGGCCTGTCTCATTTCTTGAGGAAAATGTCTTTCTTGTTGGTTTTAAACATGCCTGTTTTAACTTAAATGGACATTTCTACTTTTTCTAATGCCAACCCAAAAATTGTTATACAACAATCATGTTGGTTTGTTTTAAAAACCTTGTCAAAATGCACATGTGATTGTGCAGGTATTAAAAAGATTGTTAATCAAGAATGTGTGGATAATTGTCTCAACGCTACAACACTTTTGTGGTGCTCTAATTGCTGCTTTCTGTGACAATGGGTGTTATTTCATAAGGGCAAATCCACTTTGCACTACAAGTGCAGTTTCAAGTGCACTTGTAGTGCAAAGTGTCTTTGCCTTTAGTAAATAACCCCCAACAGTGCTTTGTATAAGGTTACACAATCACGCCATTTTCAGGACTCACCACATTTCTGTCAGGGTCGGCTAAAACAAACACAAGCAGTAAATGTCACCAAAGATTTGCTTAATTTTTTTTTTATTTGATAAAGGCTTCAGACATTGTCTGGCATATTGATAGCCCCCCTACCCGCAAAGAATTTAAGGTATCTTAGCTGGACATCATGGGCACTCAGGGAGGGCAAGCCAGGACGGCCACTTTCAAGTGCCGTCAGGGTTGGTTCATATGTATGGGTGTAAGAAATAGGCGGAACCGGCTGGCCATGATTCCAAACGTGTTCTCCACCACTCTTCTGGCTCTGGCCAGCCGGTAATTAAAAACCCTCTGTTCCGGGGTGAGGGTCCTCATCGGGAATGGCCGCATAAGATGGTCCCCCCAGCGCAAATGCTTCATCCGCAACGAAGACGAATGGGAGTCCTTCCACATTGTCTTCTGGAGGTGGCAAGTCCAAGCTGCCCTTCTGGAGACGCCTGTAGAACTCCGTCTGGGCGATGACTCCACCATTGGACATCCGGCCATTCTTCCCCACATACAGGAACTCATAAGTAGCCGACACCACCGCCAACATCACAATACTATTGAACCCCTTATAATTATAATAGTACGACCCCGAGTTGGGTGGTGGGATGATGTGGACGTGTTTCCCATCAATTGCCCCTCCACAGTTAGGAAAGTCCCACCGCTGGGCAAAGTGGGAGGCCACAGTCTTTTTGCACATTAAAACATGGAAAGCAGATTAGACACAAACATTCTTGGCCAACATCAAGATAACATTTATTAATGGGAAATTTTAAACACCAAAATATAAGGTACACCTATCATATTCCCCCTCCCCCCCTCTCCTGGGCCATTTGTAACATTATAGGGGGGGGGCTCTTGGACAGGTAACCCTTTCCACTTCATTGAGAGATGAATGCCTAAATAATGTGTATTACTTTGAACAGCCCCTCCTTAGTTACACTATTGGCAGCCGACTGGACAGGTAAGAAGTGTCATAATACAAAGATATAAATACACACTGTACACATTTGAGCACATTTTGTCAGAAGAAGCCCTCGTTCCGGTCTGGTCATTTCTCACGCATTCCCCGCGTTCCGGCGTTCCGGCGCATGCGTGTTCGTGGCTCGGCTCTGCGGCGCTCGCGCAAACGCATTGGTGCACACCCAACGTGATTCCCTGGGTGGCCTATAAAAGGCGCTCAGAGAATCACACAAGTTGCTGGTTTGTCTCAGCTTCCTGTGTTACCTGAACCTGTATCCTGTATCTCTGCTTGACTACTCGTTGTGACCCGGATTTGCCTTTGGACTTCTCTTTGCCTTTCCCCCCCCCCCTCCTTGTCTTTCCCTCTTCCCCTCTCCCCCTCCTATTTCCCATTCCCAAAAAACCCCCTCCCCCCCTCCCCCCCTCTCCTTTCCCCCCCCTCTCCCCTTCCTCCTTTCCCCCCCCTTCCCTTTCCCCCCCTTTCCCCCTTTTTCCCCCCCCCTCCCCCCCTTTCCTTGCCCCTCTTTTCCTCTTGTCTCTGTTTCTTCTCTTTTCCTTCCTCCCCCCCCCCCTCCTCCCCCCTCCCCCTTTCTTTCTTTATCAATCAGGGTAGTGATATATTTTCTATTTCCATGTTGACTCTCCAGTGATCTGGGCCTTACCTGATCCACACCCACCATCAGCCACTGTCCTCTATACTATAGGCGGACCAGGTAGAATACACTTTTTTGGACTTTCCATGTACTGCTCTGGCTGTTCATATGCATGCACATTTATATATATATTTTCATGATTTACAGGACACACATTCGGCCCCAGTGTGATCTCAGATCTAAACTGCTATACGCCCTCGATTAATGGGCCTCTCTTTCCATTGGAAGGAAGAATAAATTACTTCATATATTCATACCTATCCATTTCCACCTCGACAGTGGCTATATGAATATTTTTGCTATACTCTACTAAAGCTCTACACACTATGACCAGGGAATGCGTCTGACGGGCAGTATGTGTCAGTACATTTATGTTCTTTTAAACCCTTTCTGGAATGCATAAACCAATATCTATAGATACCATTGTAAGTATAAACAGAAAAATATATTTATACAGATTTATGCAATCATAGGTTTTCTGTTCATGACTTCTATTGTGTACTTACTATGTTTATGTTATATATACCATTTCCCATATAGATAATTCTATTGCAAACCCTACAATCACCCCTGAAGAAGGAGGCATAAGTAACTCCGAAACGCGTCGGGTACTAATGTATTGATATCACTAGTTTTGTATCTATGGAACTGCATTCCGTGTTTTTAATTATGTGATTGTGTGATATTCACTCGATGATTTTTTGTAATAAATAAACTGTTATTTACTTTATATATTTTTCCAAACGTTTTTTTGAAAGTGCCTTTAAAGTCCACTAGGGGATTTCCTTTGCTTCAAATTTGAATTTAGGATGTGGCACAATTAGCAGATAATTGGTCGATCAAAACTTTTTGCTCTTAATTTAATTGGTAGTAGATACCGCTCCCCGCATTAGACCGACAATTATCTGTGCATGGCCGTCCAGAACTCTGATTGAGTACTCTGGACCGCCAAAAATCTACCTTTTCGTCTTTTATCTCTCTTAGTTTTAATAATATTATACACTCTTCCTTAAAGTACTCCTCTATTTGTTAATAAACAAAAATGACTAACTTTACGGGTGATGGATGGGAAACACTGATGGAGGGCTACCTAAAAGACTTTGGAGACAAGGAATCTGTTGACTCTGAGATATCTTCCCTTTTCTCCAGACTTTCTAAAATTCTGGAGAAAAAATCACTATTTTACTGGCATGTCAAATCATTCCAGGACTACATTAAAGAAGACATCAACCCTGCAGGATTGCGAGTCCAGATCTTCCCGACACTGGAGGGCCTGGACTCGGAATTCAAAAGTAAATGGGAACAGGCACTACGGGCATGTTCACAAAGCCTGATGGAAATTCTGATTGAGGAATACAAAAAGAGATCCAACATCCTAGACTCAGACATTGTAATTCTCTGCAACAAGCTACAGCAATTAAAAATACAGAGATCACTTACCAACAAAGAAGATAGACTGAAAACACACTTAGAAACATTCAATAAGGATGTACTCATCAAAAAAAGACAGAAACTCATCCGTGACAGGAATGCGTTTAAAGATGGAAGGGCTTATAGATGGACCCAAAATAGGACTAATCAGAATAGAAACCATCAATATCAGGGACATCAAATCAACCCCTCACAATCCACCCCTAATCCACCCCAAATCCACACCCAAACACTCCAGAAACCCAATATGGGACACAGTATTAAACGCACATTCCGGGGCGACCCCAATGAGGGGCAACAAGCAAAGAAACTAACCCTTGAAATTCCTAAAAAAACCTATCCCCCCACAGGTACACAGGAACCAATTCCTAAAACACTTAATGCACAGAGCAATACACACACCCCGATAAGGGATACGAATCCCCAATCAAACCCCTCGACAGTCACAACATTGGACACAATTTCCAATGACCCATCTTTTTTAGAGAAAATCTTGATGGGTGTACAACCCACACAATCCAACCCCAATACCTACACTCAAATAGCACTTTAACTGTCCTTGATACCAATCAAGAATCGAAACCCAACAGTCTCAATATCATCAACCTTTCATCGTATAGACTCTCCCATGACGAAACCAATGTCCTGCAAAAAGGCCTAAACTTTTGCCCTAACCAAAATTTGGACAAGTTTGAGATCTATAAGGATCTGCAACTGTTTATACGTAAGCTTATTCTAAAAAAACTATACCACAAGCAGGAAAGACCCACTAATTTGACGCCACAGGAACACCAAGCATTAGAGCAACTGGTATCCCTTCTTGACGAGAATGATCCAACTAATCTCATAGATGAAATTAATCTATCTCAAATACTAGATTCCATCGAAAGACCTAATGAACCCCCGAAGGGAAATACCTCCACACTTAAAAAGAAGTCTGATTTCTGCCCTGCGCCAAGTATCCATCCGAACGCAGCAGCCTTTTTAAGGTTAGTTGGCAAAGAATTGGATAAATTAAGAATTTACAACAAATCCCCTGAAAATCTCACTAAAAATGAGAAGGTAGCACTCAAATCATTGTCAAAAAATGACAGTATTACGATCAAAAATGCAGATAAGGGTGGGAACATTGTAGTATTTGACAATAAAGATTATATTAAGATGTGCAATAGATTACTGGACAACCGAGAGTGGTACCGCCCTATACCGGTGAGCCTGGTCAGTAAATATAATAGGGATTTTTATACACTGATAGATACGGCATATTCCAACTCTACTATCACTAAATCCCTATGGCAATTTATCAGAAATGATTTTCCACGTATACCGGTCTTCTATGCATTACCCAAAGTTCATAAAGACATCAAAAATCCCCCCGGTAGACCAATTATCTCCGGGATAGGGGCCATTAGTGAGAATGCGAGTAAACTGATAGAAGTACTAAAACCATTTGTCCACGCCCTCCCCTCTTTTGTAAAAGATACAGTACATTTTCTACAAATTATCGACCAACAAACAATTCCCGAACATGCCTTGTTCGTTACGATTGATGTCGAATCTCTCTACAGCTCTATCCCCCATGAGAAGGGTGTAGCAGCCATAAAACATGTCCTTCGCACAGCACAAGACCTGGACCCTACATACAGTGAATTTATCACCTCACTTTTGGAACACATTCTTAACCACAATGTTTTTGCTTTTAACGGCTCCCACTACCTCCAGGTGCAGGGGGTTGCGATGGGGACATGTTGTGCCCCATCGTATGCCAACCTGTACCTGGGGGAGTGGGAGGCCATGTTCCTCAATGATGAGGGCTTGTCGATGTACACGGACCACATATTGTGTTGGTACCGGTACATCGACGACCTCTTCATCGTGTGGGACGGATCGATCGACCTCCTTAGGGAGTGTCTACTGAGGATGAACCGCAACGACTTCAACCTCAGTTTCACTATGTCATTCGACAAACAGTGTATTACGTTTCTCGATGTAGAGGTCTGCAGAGGTGAGGAAGGCAATATCACTAGCAAATTATATAGAAAATCAACTGCAAGTAATGCCATATTACATGCAAGTAGCTTCCATCCCAAACCCCTCCTCAACTCTATTCCATATAGTCAGTATTTGAGAGCAAAACGAAACTGCTCCGATATTAATACCTTTAAATTAGAGGCAAATAAGCTACGTGATAGGCTACTACTAAGGGGGTACTCCCATGCATCTCTGAAACGCTCTTTTAAAAAAGCCCTCGGGCAGTCAAGAGAGGAGCTATTATACTCTAAAAAAGCAAATAAATCTGATAAGAATGATATCGATACTCTTAGAATTATTACTAAATTCAACAATCAACATAGACAGGTGAGGAACATTGTGACGAAATATTGGCACATGCTACAATGCGATCCAGCACTAGGACCATTGGTTCCACAGAGACCTCTTTTCACATTCAAAAGAACTACCTCTCTGGGAGATAAAATTACAGCTAGTGAGTTTAAGGTAGGGAATAATAAGACACATTGTAAATATAAGGGGACATTTATGTGTGGCAAATGTAGATACTGTAAATATATGCTTACAACTAAAAACCCGATCCTTCCAAATGGTCAACCCTTCCACCCCAAACATTTTGCCAATTGCAGGACCTGCGGAGTGATTTACCTACTTCTATGTGAATGTACATGCTTCTATATAGGTAAAACTAAGACAGAATTTTGGAAGAGGGCATATAGACATATAGTAAGCATGGAAACTGGTGACCCGGATCTCCCACTGGGAAGACACACCCTTACAGTACACAATGGCATATGCCCAAAAATCAAATTTCTTATCTTGGATCGGGTACATCCAGAATCGAGGGGAGGGGACTGGAACAAGACACTGCTGCAATTAGAGTCCCGGTGGATATACAATCTAAGAGCCACCAAACCCCCAGGCCTAAACGAAACCATTTGGTTTAAACCCTTCCTCGAAGGCTTTTCATCCGGTGGTAGAGAGCAGTAGAAAAGATCACCCCATAGACAATCATACGTCTAGGGATGGACTGGAGACTAGTCGTTTATCCCTAGTCCATCCATTACTACCCTTTATATAGGGGACACCGCCATTGGCCATATGGCCGTCTATACATCTGGTGAACCCCCGCCTACTTGCTATCTGCACCTACTTATAGGTAAGGAAAGGCTCTAAACTTAACATCCTATGCAGCAGGTGAGCTTGACTATTATACACGGGCCCCCCCCTTAGTCTTCTTAGAAAAGGAAACCTCTATTGTACTACAGGACGTACGGTTGATATACTATACATTGTGCCACTCTGGGTCATAAATAAAACTGTTGTTATTTATTCTGTATATTGCATTATATGACACTTAAGGTTATTAATGTCTAGATCATATGTATGTGTACCTGGTGTCATGTATGACTCTTATCCATGTAACATGCCTTCCAGCTGCACATCCCCTATATCTGTATGTAATTACTGTTTTTTCTATATGTCCCTCCATTAGGTTACCTTCCTAACCCGTATCATACTGCCCACCAGTTCTGCTTCCCCGCTATAGCAACAAAATTCAGCATACTATTACTTTTATCTTTTTCTTTTATTAGATGCACATAATATGTGCTTCAACTCATTGTTTATTGGTCCTACATTACGATCTGCCATCCGCCCGGCACGAAAAGAGCCGCCTGAGCGAGTCTGGGCTCATGGCGGCGCTGTGTGAGGTACAGTATTTACTGTCCTCCATCTTGCGACCCCAACGGACATGCGCAATCCGTTGGGGAAGCTAGACGTGCCGGCGGGTGCAGTGGGCGTGGCCACGCCTCATGACGTCGGCGCACGCACGCGCTGTGGGAGCCTGGCGGCGCGCACTCCACCCGGGGGGCCAGCTAGAGTGTGTCCGTCCCTCCCTCACCATAATCAGCTGTTGCCTCTTCTCATCAACAGCTGATGGATGGGGAGGGCTTTATATGTCCAGCTTTAGCTCACACCAAGCGTCATCTGCTGCAGACAGGACGCTATTGGTGTGAGCTGCTGTATTATACGGTTAGTAACTTACTACATACTTATGGACATAGACCTCTTTATTGACATCACCAGTCATTACCCTATCTGTTATCTGTCTTGCTCTATTTACTTCATCGGTCACTTGCTATGTCCTATGGTTTTTCCTTCCTTTTCAATACACTTAATGATCCAGTCTTTTCTCCACTAAAATCACAAGCCATTTCTGCTACTTGGATGTCCTTTACTTTTCTCCTGTTCTCGGTCTCTTCGTCTACTATCCCTCTCCTTCTTTCTTTCTTTATTCCTCTCCTCTTCATTTTCCCTTTCTCCCCTTTTCCCCCCATTCCCCTTCCCTTTCTGTTTTTCTTTCCCCCCCCCCCCCTCCTTGTCTTTCCCTCTTCCCCTCTCCCCCTCCTATTTCCCATTCCCAAAAAACCCCCTCCCCCCCTCCCCCCCTCTCCTTTCCCCCCCCCTCTCCCCTTCCTCCTTTCCCCCCCCCCTTCCCTTTCCCCCCCTTTCCCCCTTTTTCCCCCCCCTCCCCCCCTTTCCTTGCCCCTCTTTTCCTCTTGTCTCTGTTTCTTCTCTTTTCCTTCCTCCCCCCCCCCCTCCTCCCCCCTCCCCCTTTCTTTCTTTATCAATCAGGGTAGTGATATATTTTCTATTTCCATGTTGACTCTCCAGTGATCTGGGCCTTACCTGATCCACACCCACCATCAGCCACTGTCCTCTATACTATAGGCGGACCAGGTAGGATACACTTTTTTGGACTTTCCATGTACTGCTCTGGCTGTTCATATGCATGCACATTTATATATATATTTTCATGATTTACAGGACACACATTCGGCCCCAGTGTGATCTCAGATCTAAACTGCTATACGCCCTCGATTAATGGGCCTCTCTTTCCATTGGAAGGAAGAATAAATTACTTCATATATTCATACCTATCCATTTCCACCTCGACAGTGGCTATATGAATATTTTTGCTATACTCTACTAAAGCTCTACACACTATGACCAGGGAATGCGTCTGACGGGCAGTATGTGTCAGTACATTTATGTTCTTTTAAACCCTTTCTGGAATGCATAAACCAATATCTATAGATACCATTGTAAGTATAAACAGAAAAATATATTTATACAGATTTATGCAATCATAGGTTTTCTGTTCATGACTTCTATTGTGTACTTACTATGTTTATGTTATATATACCATTTCCCATATAGATAATTCTATTGCAAACCCTACAATCACCCCTGAAGAAGGAGGCATAAGTAACTCCGAAACGCGTCGGGTACTAATGTATTGATATCACTAGTTTTGTATCTATGGAACTGCATTCCGTGTTTTTAATTATGTGATTGTGTGATATTCACTCGATGATTTTTTGTAATAAATAAACTGTTATTTACTTTATATATTTTTCCAAACGTTTTTTTGAAAGTGCCTTTAAAGTCCACTAGGGGATTTCCTTTGCTTCAAGTTTATCGGATTCCCACCAATCTCCTGTGTTTGACCCTCGGCCTGTTACCTGGACTGTCTCCTGTCTCCTAGCCTGACCTTATTGCTTGTACCTGGACTCTCTTTATCTTGTCATCCTACCTTGCAGATCCTGCAGTGCCATAGCACCATCCCGGTGTTTGATCCTCAGCCTGGTTCTGGACTTTCCGACTGTGGTCTCCGGATGCACCTTGCCTACCAGTACCTGCACAGCGGCTCTTCTCTGCCAAAGACTCCACAAGCAAGTCATCCGTAGGGATGAGCCGAACACCCCCCGGTTCGGTTCGCACCAGAACCCGCGAACGGACCGAAAGTTCGCACGAACGTTAGAACCCCATTGACGTCTATGGGACTCGAACGTTCGAAATCAAAAGTGCTCATTTTAAAGGCTAATTTGCATGGTATTGTCCTAAAAAGGGTTTGGGGACCCGGGTCCTACCCCAGGGGACATGTATCAATGCAAAAAAAACTTTTAAAAACGGCCGTTTTTTCGGGAGCAGTGATTTTAATGATGCTTAAAGTAAAAAAAAAAAGTGAAATATTCCTTTAAATATCGTACCTGGGGGGTGTCTATAGTATGCCTGTAAAGTGACGCATGTTTCCCATGTTTAGAACAGTCCCTGCACCAAATGTCATTTTTAAAGGAAAAAATCTCATTTAAAACTGCTTGCGGGTTTAATGTCATGTCGGGTCATGGCAATATGGATGAAAATCAGTGAGACAAACGGCATGGGTACCCCCCAGTCCATTACCAGGCCCTTTGGGTCTTGTATGGATATTAAGGGGAACCCCGCACCCAAATTAAAATAAGGAAAGGTGTGGGGCCACCAGGCCCTATATACTCTGAACAGCAGTATACAGGCGGTGCAAACAAGACAGGGACTGTAGGTTTGTTGTTAAGTAGAATCTGTTTGTAATTTTGAACATTTTTAACGTGTTTAGCTCCAGCCAAAAAATCTTTTCTAAGCTTTTTGGAAAACATAGGGAAGGGTTATCACCCCTGTGACATTTGTTTTGCTGTCTTTCCTCCTCTTCAGAAGATTTCACCTCACTTTTTTGTCCCAATGAAAAATGTTTTTTGAAAATTTGGGTTTTTTTGTGGAACAAGGATTGGAAAGCATCAGTGGAAAGGAGAAATTGTTTTCCCATATTAACTCTTACAGGAGAGAATTTCCCTTCCTAGGGGTAGATTTCATCTCACTTCCTGTTGTCTCCTTCCGTTTGCAAGTAGGAGTCGTTTGTAAGTTAGATGTTTGAAAGTAGGGTCCTGCCCTATATACTCAGCAGAAATTTGGGCCTTAGGTGTTGCTGTGGCCACAACACTGTAAGCCCTCACAGGGCCCTGCTGTGAAATATTAGATCAAGAATTGTAATTACATGCCCCTGTTGAACAGGAGCTGAAAAATTAGGCCTTAGGCACTGGTGCTGGTGCCACAACACTGCAACCCCTCACAGACACTCTAGTTGGAACGCAGGAACGAGCCCTGCTGCAAATTATTGCTTCAAAAATTGTAATTACACGCCCCTGTTAAACAGGGGCAGAAAAATTGGGCCTTAGGCACTGGTGCTGGTGCCACAACACTGCAACCCCTCACAGACACTCTAGTTGGAACGCAGGAACGAGCCCTGCTGCAAAGTATTGCATCAAAAATTGTAATTACACGCCCCTGTTAGACAGGGGCAGAAAAATTGGGCCCTAGGCACTGGTGCTGGTGCCACAACACTGCAACCCCTCACAGACACTCTAGTTGGAATGCAGGAACGAGCCCTGCTGCAAAGTATTACATCAAAAATTGTAATTACACGCCCCTGTTAAACAGGGGCTGAAAAATTGTGCCTTAGGCACTGGTGGTGGCGCCCAGAACCAAAAATGTTCTTACAAGCTATCAGCGTGATGATTGAGGAGGAAGAGGATAATTACTCAGGGATAGTCACTCAGCATCAGCATAGGCAGTCTTTGAAGGGATCTGAGATTTCAAAAAAAATTATTCGGTTACATCAGCATCAGGTGCTTGGTAGCTGGTGGTGATCCAAGACTCATTCATTTTTATGAAGGTCAGCCGATCGACCGAGTCGGTGGACAGACGCACCCTGTGATCGGTTACCACGCCTCCAGCAGCACTGAATGTGCGTTCCGAAAGAACGCTGGATGCAGGACAGGCCAGTAGCTCAATTGCATACTGTGCAAGCTCTGGCCAGTGATCCATCCTCAAGACCCAGTAACCCAGAGGATTTTCGGTGGGAAAGGTGTCCAAGTCTGATCTTGCCCCTAGGTATTCCTGCACCATGTAAAACAGACGCTGACGATGGTTGCTGGAACCGATCATACCTTGGGGCTGCGGACCAAAAAATTGTCTGAACGCATCGGTCAGACGGCCACCTTCTCCACCGCTCCTTCTTTGACTGACCGAAGCCTCAGCAACACGTTGTCCAGAAACAGGAGTTTGTAACCTCCCAGTCTCTGGGAACGCGTTGCACAGACCTTTCTGCAAGGCCTCCCGAAGATGTTTCATCCTCTGCTCCCTCTGCGATGGCAAGATAAGGTCCGCAACCTTACCCTTGTAACGTGGATCAAGGAGGGTTGCCAGCCAGTATTGGTCCTTCTCCTTGATACCACGAATACGAGGATCCTTACGCAGGCTTTGCAGGATCAGGGAGGCCATGCAGCGTAGGTTTGCTGAGGCATTTGGTCCGGAGTCCTCTGGGTCACTAAGAACGACATGGTCCGCAGCCACCTCCTCCCAGCCACGTACAAGTCCATGTGTTTCTTGGGACTGATCCCTTAAAGACTGCTGCTGATGCTGAGTGCCAGGCTCCACCTCCATACTGACACAATCTTCCTCCTCCTCCCCTTCCTCCTCGTCCTCTTCCTGTGTGATCGGCGGGCACGCAGGAACACTGTCTGGATAAAGGGGGCCTTGAGAGCTAAGGAAGTCCTCCTCTTCCTGCCTCTGTTCTGCCTCAAGTGCCCTGTCCATTATTCCACGCAGCGTGTGCTCCAACAGGTGGACAAGGGGGACAGTGTCACTGATGCATGCACTGTCACTGCTCACCATCCTCGTGGCCTCCTCGAATGGTGACAGGACAGTGCATGCATCCCTGATCATGGCCCACTGGCGTGGGGAAAAAAAACCAAGCTCCCCTGACCCTGTCCTGGTGCCATAGTCGCACAGGTACTCATTGATGGCCCTCTGCTGCGTGTGCAGCCGCTGCAGCATAGCCAACGTTGAGTTCCACCTGGTGGGCATGTCACAGATTAGGCGGTTCTTGGGCAGGTTAAACTCCTTTTGGAGGTCCGTCAGCCGAGCACTGGCATTATATGACCGGCGGAAATGCACACAGACTTTCCTGGCCTGCCTCAGGACATCCTGTAAGCCCGGGTACCTGCCCAAGAACCGCTGCACCACCAAGTTAAGGACGTGAGCCAAACAGGGCACATGGGTCATTTGTCCCTGTCGGAGGGCAGAGAGGAGGTTGGTGCCATTGTCGCAAACCACCATTCCTGCCTTAAGTTGGCGTGGCGTCAACCACCTCTGAACCTGCCCCTGCAGAGCTGACAGAACCTCTGCCCCAGTGTGGCTCCTGTCCCCCAAGCACACCAGCTCAAGCACCGCATGGCATCTTTTGGCCTGCGTACTTGCGTAGCCCCTTGAACGCCTACGGAGCACCGCTGGTTCCGAGGAAGAGGCCATGGAGGAAGAAGAAGAGGAGGGGGTGGAGGAGAGAGGTGTGTCACAATCAGCATTTTGGAGGCGTGGTGGCGGAACAACCTCCAACACTACTGCACCTTGTCCTGCATCCTTCCCAGCTGCCAGCAGAGTCACCCAATGCGCCGTGAAACTTAGGTAACGTCCCTGTCCATGCCTGCTGGACCATGAGTCAGCGGTAATATGCACCTTACCGCTGACCGCCCTGTCCAGCGAGGCATGGACATTGCCTTCCACATGCCGGTAGAGAGCCGGAATCGCCTTCCGTGAGAAAAAGTGGCGTTTGGGTACCTGCCACTGAGGAACCGCACATTCCACAAACTCACGGAAGGGGGCAGAGTCTACCAACTGAAAAGGCAGCAGTTGAAGTGCTAGCAATTTTGCCAAGCTAGCATTCAACCGCTGGGCATGTGGATGGCTGGGAGCAAACTTCTTTCGGCGGTGCAGCAGCTGGGGCAGGGAAATTTGCCTGGTACAATCTGACGTCGGTGTACCAAAAGCAGATTGCCCACAAGTACTTGGCTGTGACACACCTAATTCTACACCTTCATTCCTCTCACTGCAGGTCTCAGAGAGGACTGAAGGTCTAGTGGGGTTGGAAATCTCAGCTGATGAGGAGCAAGGAGAGATCCTCTTTGTTCTTTGGTGTGGGTCTTTTAGATACGCTTGCCAACGAACTGCATGGCAGGTCAACATATGTCTGGTCAAGCATGTGGTACCCAAGCGGGAGATGTTTTGGCCACGCGAGATACGCTTGAGACATATGTTGCAAATAGCAGCGGTGCGATCTGATGCACTCGTCTCAAAAAAGGCCCACACCAAAGAACTTTTTGAATAACGCGCAGAGACTGCAGCGCCCTGCACATGTGGAGCTTTGGGGTGTGATGCAGTCAATGTGCTGCCCTTAGGCTGGCCCCTGGAGGGCATCCTGCCTCGTTGGTGATGTGCTGCCGCCTCCTCCTCCTCCTCCTCCTCTCTCCTATCAGGCATCCACGTTGAGTCAGTGACCTCATCATCCCCTCCCTCCTCATCACTGGAGCAAACCTGGCAGTATGCTGCAGCAGGGGGAGCATGACTGCCAGATTGCTGTCCTTCTTGGGCACCCCCTCTGTCCGCGCTCATGTTACTGCCTTCATCGAGCTCAGTATCGTCATCAGAGCCTTCCAAACGCTGGGCATCCTCCTGGAGCATGTACCCAACACTGTGGTCAAACAGTTCGAGGGAATCCTCATGAGGACATGGTGGAGCTAGGGAAGGAGTCACTGATGACATTGAGCTGAGGGAAGAGGCCGCTGCTTTGCCAGACAAAGCACCCTGGGCATGGGTGAGAGAGGATGAGGAGGATGAGGACGGCTTGGTCATCCACTCGACCAAGTCTTCCGCATGTTGCGGCTCAACACGGCCAGCTGCCGAAAAAAAGGCCAAGCGTGTCCCATGGCCACGTGCTGATGAGGATGCACCGTCTCCACGACCAGCACTAGACACAGAGCCTGCTTGCCCTCTCTTATTGGCTTGTGACTGTCTGCCTCTCCTTCTTGGCCTTCCAGACATACTAATGGCCTGTAGCTGCACTAAGCTGGGATAGAACACCTGTAATTTTCTTCAAGTAGCTTTATATACTGTAACCAGACAAGCCTGCCTGTCAGTAGGAAGATAACAGGAACGGATCTAGCTGAACACTGTGAGCAGGACGCACTGTACTAAATGTAAATAGTCTAGCTGCCTGACCGTGGTACTAATAGGATCAAATAGAACACCTGTAATTTTCTTCAGGTAGCTTTATATACTGTAACCAGACAAGCCTGCCTGTCAGTAGGAAGATAACAGGAACGGATCTAGCTGTACACTGTGAGCAGGACGCACTGTACTAAATGTAAATAGTCTAGCTGCCTGACCGTGGTACTAATAGGATCAAATAGAACACCTGTAATTTTCTTCAGGTAGCTTTATATACTGTAACCAGACAAGCCTGCCTGTCAGTAGGAAGATAACAGGAACGGATCTAGCTGAACACTGTGAGCAGGACGCACTGTACTAAATGTAAATAGTCTAGCTGCCTGACCGTGGTACTAATAGGATCAAATAGAACACCTGTAATTTTCTTCAGGTAGCTTTATATACTGTAACCAGACAAGCCTGCCTGTCAGTAGGAAGATAACAGGAACGGATCTAGCTGAACACTGTGAGCAGGACGCACTGTACTAAATGTAAATAGTCTAGCTGCCTGACCGTGGTACTAATAGGATCAAATAGAACACCTGTAATTTTCTTCAGGTAGCTTTATATACTGTAACCAGACAAGCCTGCCTGTCAGTAGGAATTTAACAGGAACGGATCTAGCTGAACACTGTGAGCAGGACGCACTGCACTAAATGTAAATAGTCTAGAAGATAACAGGAACGGATCTAGCTGAACACTGTGAGCAGGACGCACTGCACTAAATGTAAATAGTCTAGAAGATAACAGGAACGGATCTAGCTGAACACTGTGAGCAGGACGCACTGCACTAAATGTAAATAGTCTAGAAGATAACAGGAACGGATCTAGCTGAACACTGTGAGCAGGACGCACTGCACTAAATGTAAATAGTCTAGAAGATAACAGGAACGGATCTAGCTGAACACTGTGAGCAGGACGCACTGCACTAAATGTAAATAGCAGGAACGGATCTAGCTGAACACTGTGAGCAGGACGCACTGCACTAAATGTAAATAGCAGGAACGGATCTAGCTGAACACTGTGAGCAGGACGCACTGCACTAAATGTAAATAGCAGGAACGGATCTAGCTGAACACTGTGAGCAGGACGCACTGCACTAAATGTAAATTGCAGGAACGGATCTAGCTGAACACTGTGAGCAGGACGCACTGCACTAAATGTAAATAGTCTAGAAGATAACAGGAACGGATCTAGCTGAACACTGTGAGCAGGACGCACTGCACTAAATGTAAATAGCAGGAACGGATCTAGCTGAACACTGTGAGCAGGACGCACTGCATTAAATGTAAATAGTCTAGATAGAAGATAACAGGAACGGATCTAGCTAAACTGAATACAGTGTATATATATATATGCAACACCTGGGATGCATATATATACACAATACACTGTAAGTGCAGCTAACTGACTGACTGTTCTGCCTAATCTATCTAACTCAAATCAAATGACACTGTCTCTCTCTCTCTCTCTATCTCTCAGCACACCGGAACACACACTACACAGGGCCGCCGTGCAGGCGGCCTTATATAGTGTGGGGTGTGTACTAAATCCCCTGAGCCATAATTGGCCAAAGCCACCCTGGCTTTGGCCAATTACAGCTCTCTCTACTGACGGCGCTGTGATTGGCCAAGCATGCGGGTCATAGTGCATGCTTGGCCAATCATCAGCCAGCAATGCACTGCGATGCCGCAGTGAATTATGGGCCGTGACGCGCCACACGAATTTAGCGCGAACGGCCCATAACGTTCGCAATTCGGCGAACGATCGAACAGCCGATGTTCGAGTCGAACATGGGTTCGACTCGAACACGAAGCTCATCCCTAGTCATCCGCAGTCCATTGGGGAGCCTGTGCCTCTTCGTGCCGTTCCCTCCCTGTACCAACTCCAGGGGGGGTGAGCTGCGCTTAGTCGCAAAGGCGAAACCGCTCTCGGCATTTCGGCCTCGGTGAGTACTATCAGTGACAGTACAAACCAGCCATGTCAGAGGCCGACAGAGCGCGTTCCCCACTGGAGATCCTGTGTCAGCAGGTCTCGGCTCTCATTGAGGCTGTCCAAAAATCGCAAGACGGCTACGCCCAAATCGACGGCCGTCTTTAACAACTTTCCGGACCATCTCCAGCTTCTGCCGCTGCTTCTGTACCTCCCAGCGGAGGTTCCTCTTCTCAGTTACCAACTAATCCCACCGTGGTCATGGCCGCTCCAGAACCCAGGGTTCCCGCACCAGAGCGATTCTCCGTCAATCGTAAAAAGTTCAGGGCATTTAAAAATGCTTGCTCCCTGTATTTGGCTCTGCAACCCAGGACCTTTTCATCGGATGTGGTAAAAGTTGGCTTCATCATTTCTCTCTTGGCAGATGAACCGCAAGCTTGGGCTCATAGCCTAATGGAACAGAGGAACCCCATACTGAATTCAGTAGACACCTTCTTAGAAGGTATGGCACAACTTTATGACAACCCCGAGAGCACGGCCACGGCCGAAGCCTTATTGCATAACCTAAGCCAAGGACGAAGACCAGTAGAGGACTATATCGTAGAGTTTCGGAAGTGTTCAGCTGATACTGGCTGGAATGAACCTGCCCTCAAATACCAGTTCCGTCAAGGCCTGTCTGAAGCATTGAAGGATGAGCTGGCCAGGATCGAGACCCCTGATTCCCTGGAAGACCTCATCCAAATCACCACTAAACTGGATCGTCGCATGTGTGAGCAACGTGCAGAGCGCTTCCAGACTCCTCGTCCTACCTGGATGATGCCTAAACCGACTCCTATCCATCCACCTTACACGGCTCCACCAGTCCCTACCACTCCTGAAGCTGAGCCGATGCAGCTTGGTCTAGTCCGTGCCCCACTCACTTCAGAGGAGAGACTACGTAGGCGCCAGGGCAATCTGTGCCTTTACTGTAGGGGTTCTGGACATTTCCTCCGTTCCTGTCCCGTGAGACCCAGTAAGTCCTACCTACGGTCTGCTATTAACCAACAAGTTTCCGGTTCTTCTCAGCCTTATCTTACTCTTTTTGTTTCCTTACAGCTTCCGGAAAAGGAGGTTCACCTACCCGCTATAGTTGACTCCGGAGCGTGTAGCTGTTTTCTGGATGCCTCACTAGCCGCAAGCTTGCACGTTCCTTTAACCACTAAGAACCAAAGTCTACAGATCCACCTAGCCGATGGGTCCCTGCCTCGCTCTGGGCCTGTCACTCAGGAAACCAGACCCATCCTCACCACCACCGATACAGGCCACCAAGAATACCTGCGCTTTGATATCATCTCTTCACCGATGTTCCCCATTATCTTGGGACTCCCATGGCTCCAAGCCCACGAACCACAGATCAATTGGAACAAAAAAGAAGTCTCTTTTTCTTCTCAATACTGCTCCAGACATTGCCTTCTCCCGGCTCCAGCCTCTGTTTCTACCATTGCAACCATATCCGATAGTCTTCAACATGTACCCACAAGCTACCTGGAATTCAGAGATGTATTTGATAAACAACAGGCTGACTGCCTACCACCCCATCGGCCTTATGATTGCCCCATAGACCTTTTGCCGGGCGCTGAAATCCCTTTTGGTCGCATTTTTCCTTTGTCCGAAACAGAATTAAAGACTCTCAAAACATACATTGATGAAAATCTTGAGAAAGGGTTCATTCGCTCCTCCTCATCACCGGCCGGAGCTGGTATTTTCTTTGTAGAGAAAAAAGATGGATCCCTCCGACCTTGCATTGATTACAGGGAATTAAATAAAATCACCATCAAGAATCGGTTCCTCTCATCCCGGAACTATTCCAACATTTCAGATCCACCCGCATCTTTTCCAAACTAGACTTGCGTGGCGCATACAATCTTATCCGGATCTGAGCGGGCGATGAATGGAAGACCACCTTTAGATCCAGGTTTGGACACTATGAATACCTGGTAATGCCATTTGGACTTTGCAATGCCCCAGCCACGTTCCAACACCTTGTGAACGATATCTTTCGCAAATATCTTGACAACTTCCTGGTAGTCTACCTAGATGACATTCTCATTTTCTCAGCCACTATGGAACTTCATCGGGCACATGTCAAACTGGTTCTCTCGATCCTCAGAAAACACAAACTATACCTTAAGGCGGAGAAATGCGAATTCGAAAAGACCACAGTGCAATATTTAGGATTCATAATCTCAATTGACGGCGTCGCAATGGACCCCCAGAAGGTCAAAGCAATCCAAGAATGGCCAGCTCCTGTAGATAGAAAAGGGGTACAACGGTTCTTAGGTTTCTCAAACTTTTACCGAAGATTTATTGTAGGATTCTCAGCCATCGTAGCCCCCATCACTCAACTTACACACCAGCATAATCGTTTCCAATGGTCTCTGGAGGCTCAGGAAGCGTTCTTAAAATTAAAAGCACTATTCTCGTCTGCACCAGTCTTACGACACCCGGCTCCAGCCTTGCCTTTCATTCTGGAAGTCGATGCCTCAGAGACCGCTACTGGTGCCATCCTCTCACAAAGACAAGGGCCCAAGGCTCTACTGCATCCTGTGGCTTTTGCGTCCCGGAAATTAAGCATCCCTGAAAGAAATTATGATGTAGGCGATAGAGAGTTATTGGCCATCAAATTCGCCTTGGAGGAGTGGAGATATCTGCTTGAAGGGGCGTCCAATCCTATCTTGATATTTACTGACCACAAGAACCTGGAATATCTGCGAACAGCTAAACGTCTAAGACCCAGGCAAGCCCGATGGGCCCTCTTCTTTTCCCGATTTAACTTCCACATTTCTTATAGACCAGAGTCAAAGAACGGAAAGGCGGACGCACTCTCAAGGATGTTCCATGAAACTTCTCAGGTAACAGAGCCGAGCACCATCCTGTCTCCGCAAAATTTCCTCCTAGTTACTCAAGGGGACCTAATGTCCACAATCAAATCCGCATCCGCTCAATGCTCAGAACCCCACGTATCTTCTATGTAGAAACGCAATGATCTATTTTGGTCTCATGGAAAAATCTTCGTTCCGCTGGAATCTAGGCTCCTAACCTTACAGTCCTTTCATGACCACAAGCTAGCAGGCCATTTTGGGTCACAAAAAAACATGGAACTGGTCTCACATTCCTTCTGGTGGCCAGGCTGGAGACAAGACTGCAAGAACTATGTGTCATCCTGCATTCCCTGCCAGCGCAGCAAGGGCTCAAATACAAACTTGTGGGGCCTGCTTAAACCCTTGTCCATCCCTGAACGCCCATGGGCAGAAATCTCCATGGACTTTATTGTAGATTTGCCTCCATCAGGGGGGTTCACCACTATCTTTGTCATAATTGATCGACTTTCAAAGATGGCACACTTCCTGCCCATGGTGGGTACTCCCTCTACCTCCGCTACTGCTAACATGTTTTTTAAGGAAATTATCAGGCTTCCTGGTACCCCGGTGAGCATCACCTCTGACAGAGGGGTTCAATTCATTTCAAAATTCTGGAGAGAATTATGCAAGACCTTGGAAATAAAGATTTGTCTGTCCTCCGCTTATCACCCTCAAAATAACGGCCAGATGGAGAGGACAAACCAAACCCTGGAACAATACCTCCGATGCTTCTGTTCCGATTCCCAGGATGAATGGTCCTCCCTCCTGCCATACGCGGAATTTGCATATAACAACTCCATCCATTCTGCTACCAACTAGACACCTTTCTGGTCTAATTTTGGATTCCACCCTTCCTTTCTTCCAGTTTCCATCCCTGAATTATCGGTCCCTGAGGTGCAGGACCGAGTAAACTCTATCCAGTCAAACTTCCAAAGGATCAAAGCAGCAATGCAAAAGGCTCAGGATGACTATCAAAAATACTACAACAAGGGAAGGAAGGAGAACCCGGCTTTTAAAGTAGGCGAGGAAGTATGGCTATCAACTATCCATCTCAGACTGCCAATTCCCTCCCGGAAACTGGGGCCAAAGTTTATAGGTCCTTTTAAAATAAAGAGGGTAATCAACCCAGTGGCCTTTGAATTAGCTCTACCTGATGCTTACAAGGTGCATCCAGTCTTCCATGCATCTCTCTTAAAACCTATTGTTCCCAGCCCTTTTTCTGACAGAGAGAGACCTCCACCACCACCGGTCCTAATCGACGGAGAAGACGAGTTTGAAGTAGAAAAAATTCTAAATTGCAGAAAAAATGGTAGACAACTTCAGTACTTGATCAAATGGAAGGGGTATCCTCCTGAGGATAACTCCTGGGAACCAGCCAGGAATCTACATGCTCCACAGCTTCTCCAGGCATTTCACCGAGAACATCCAGAACTGATGTCAACTTTGGGTGTCCAGAGGCCACCCCTCGGGGGGGGGTTGGCACTGTCAGAAGAAGCCCTTGTTCCGGTCGGGTCGTTTCTCACGCATTCCCTTGGGAACGGCGTTTCCGGCGCATGCGCGTTCGCGGCTCGGCGCTACGGCGCTCACGCATGCGCATTGGTGCACACCCAACGTGATTCCCTGGGCGGCCTATAAAAGGCGCTCAGAGAATCACACAAGTTGCTGGTTTGTCTCAGCTTCCTGTGTTACCTGAACCTGTATCCTGTATCTCTGCTTGACTACCCGTTGTGACCCGGATTTGCCTTTGGACTTCTCTTTGCCTCTCTCCTGGACCTGACCTCGGCCTGTTTATCGGATTCCCACCAATCTCCTGTGTTTGACCCTCGGCCTGTTACCTGGACTGTCTCCTGTCTCCTAGCCTGACCTTATTGCTTGTACCTGGACTCTCTTTATCTTGTCATCCTACCTTGCAGATCCTGCAGTGCCATAGCACCATCCCGGTGCTTGATCCTCAGCCTGGTTCTGGACTTTCCACCTGTGGTCTCTGGCTGCACCTTGCCTACCAGTACCTGCACAGCGGCTCTTCTCTGCCAAAGACTCCACAAGCAAGTCATCCGCAGTCCATTGAGGAGCCTGTGCCTCTTTGTGCCGTTCCCTCCCTGGGGGGGGGGGCGAGCTGCGCTTAATCGCAAAGGCGAAACCGCTCTCGGCATCTCGGCATCTCGGCCTCGGTGAGTACTATCAGTGACACATTTGGACATTCTGCTATTACCTATCAAGATAATAATAGTATACAAAACTTTAAACATTACCATTTGAAAGTGTACAGACAGGCCCTTGCACTACATGCTTTGGGGAATTCATCCATACATCTGAGCACAAAAGAGATGAGTATAGTGTGTATGGGTTTGGCAAAATCAGCAGATAGATGATTGAGGATAGATAGAGAATTGGTATCAGCTGACTTAGCAGTTGGGGGGGAGGGAGGGTTCCAAATGATTTGGGGACCCCTAAAAAAAGCCTCTGGCACTCTGCCTGAATTTAAAGCACAAATCACATTTAAAAACATTTTAGGGGTGTTTGGGGTAAAGCACTACTATGGAGCTGATAAAATACATTGTTAAGTGACTACATTAGGTGAATATAGGGGCAGGAGAGCATGCTGGGGAGGTAAGTGAAGGCAAAAATGTATGAAGGACAAAAAAAATAATTACATAAAAATCCAGCATGAATGAGGACAAAGGGGACATTCACAGCATAATACAATCATGGTAATTAGGGAATGAGGAAAGAAATACAATATATTAGCGAACATTAAATACAATAAAATGTGATATTAAAGGATAAAAATCTTACCTTAATATACTCCTTCTGCAGGACCTGGATGATGGCAGAACAGGTCTCTAGGATAATGATCCCCAGAGCCTGGGGGGAGATGCATGTCGAGAACTTCAAGTCCTGCAGGCTTCTCCCCGTCGCCAAGTTCCGCAGGGTGGCGACGAGCCTCTGCTCCGGAGTGATGGCTTGCCTCATGCAGGTATCCTGCCTGCTGATATAGGGGGTCAGCAAAGCCAACAAACGGTGAAATATGGGGTCCGTCATCCGGAGAAAGTTCCTGAAATCATCAGGATTATTCTCATGGATCTCACGGAGCAAAGGCATATGACAGAACTGGTCACGCTGAAGCAACCAATTCTTGATCCATGAACTCCTCCCCACCCTGTTCATGGACTGGACTTGTGTCAAGGTCAGGTCCCCAACACCAAGCCCCCGCACAGCACGAACTCTACGAGGAGTACGTATACGCAACATGGCTAGAAAACGGTCGGCTGCTCAGAACGAAGTAACAGAACGCACTGAAGAACAGCAAGGCCTGTGAAGAGCGACCTGAAAAACAGTAACAAACGAACAAGAACACAATGATTAATAAAAGTCACGCGGAGCTTGCTTGCACACACTGAAGAGCAGATACAAACCCACAAGCACGAACTGAACAGCAGAAAACGATCTGAAAACCACGAGTCTGAAAAAGCACAAATTATTCTCTCACCAAACTTTTACTAACACAAGATTAGCAAAAGGAGCCCAAAGGGTGCCGCGCTTGGTTCTGAACTGGCCTTCTAGTCTCATCGTACGTGGTTTACGTCACCGTGTTCTTGGCGATCGGAAATTCCGACAACTTTGTGCGACCGTGTGTACGCAAAACAAGTTTGAGCCAACATCCGTTTGAAAAAATCCTAGGATTTTGTTGTCGGAATGTCTGATCAATGTCCGACCGTGTGTACGGGGCATTAGTCACATCCAGGGACAACACGGCTCTTGATCCCACATTTTCTGATGGGGTTTGGATATTCAGGAATGCCCTTCTTATATTCATACTGGTAGACCTATTGGCAATAAATCCTGTTTGATCAGGATGTACAAGTTTTGGGGTGATTTTATTTAGCCTATCTGATAATACTTCTTTTTTATCTGGTAATACTTTAGCTAATATTTTGATGTCTGAGCATAGCAGTGATATCGGCCTATATGATGCTACATCTAACGGGTCTTTTCCTTCCTTATGTATCACTTTAATATTTGCTTCTAACATTGAGGCAAGCAGTTTAGCCTCTACTCCTCTTAATGTCCTGAGCAACTCGGGAAGTAGTATTTCCCCATAGTATTTGTATGTCTCCACCGGGAGTCCGTCTGGTCCAGGAGATTTTTGATTGGCCATTCCGGCCACCGCCTGTTGTACCTCCCTCAGAGTTATTGGGGCTTCCAACTCCTCTCTATCCTCTTGAGTAATGGTCAGAATCTCCACCTTCTCCAAAAATGTGTTAATTTCTCCTTCCTCCCCTACCCTCTGTGACTTATACAATTTCTTGTAGTAGTCATTAAATGTATCTACCATCTCTGTCATGAGAGAGGAGATCTCTCCATTTGTAGTCCTAATTGCCTTTATAGCCGAGGAGGGGGAACTGGCTTTTACTAAGTTGGCCAGCATTCGTCCCACACTTTCCCCTTCTCCAAAGGAGCACTGCTTCTGAGAGAGACGCTTATTCTCTGCCTTTCTTATTATTGCGATTCTATACCCTCGTTGTTAATTGAGCCATATTTGTTTTTCCGGTGTTGGGTCCTTTACATAGTTGTTTTCTGCCTCTATCACCTCCTTCCTAATACTTTCTTCCCACTCCCTGGAGGCTCTCTTAATTTTGGCCACCTACTGAATCAGAAAAGATTCTGATAAAAGATAGGAAATGCTCTTAGGGTATCCCAAAGTACCCCAGTTGATACCATTCCTTTGTTAAACTCGTCAAATTCTTTCAATTTTGATAGAATCTCATCTGTATTCTTCATCAGTTCAAACCAAAATTGGCTTATTTTCCAAGTCCCCTGGGCTCTTTTTCCTCCTATGCTCAGTGATATCACCATTGGCGAGTAGTCCAAGAACCCTCTAGGCAGATATTGTATATTTTTCACATTCTGCAGCGCTTCCCTATTTTCCAGAGCCATATCTATCTGGGAGAGTGTGGAATAAGAGCTTGAAAAACAAGAGTATTGTTGAACGCTCGGGTTCCACACTCTCCACATATCCATCAGTCCTACTTCCTCCAGGAAATGGCGCAACCGACCCTGCCCCGTATTTTCCAAAAGCGTCCCAGGAGGGAATCTATCCATACTTTTATCAAGAACCTTATTAAAATCCCCCATTATTATAACCGGCATGTCTTCCCTATCCACCATGAACTCCATGAATCTATACATAACCTCTAGTTGAAAAGGCGGGCGAATATATATATTTACCAACACATACTGTCACATACTCTCCTACTCCAACTTGGAAAAGACTGCAACTTTCTTAACCAGGTTACCCAGCCCCCTAACATTCCAGGAGCCTAACTTAAGTATCTTATCCTGCATATACTGTATCCTTAATGAAAAGCAATCTATACACAACACAAAGGAAAAAAATACACACATAAAAATAAATACAAATACAAATCCACTATTTCCTGTTTACTAGTATCCTTATTTCCTTGTGTACTACGATGTGTCCATAGTGTACTGTCCTTTACTATAGCGCATTTTTATATCTGTTTTAGTAACCAATCTCCGTTTCTCTTCCACCATCATGTGAAGTGATTCCCCCCCCCTCCCTGCCCAAACCCTCCATTCCTCCCCCCCACCCTCCCCTCCCTCCTCTGATCCCCTCCCCCCTCTGATCCCCTCCCCCCTCCTTCCTAACCCGCCACCTATCCTGGTATACCCCTAGGTGTTTTACCGTGACCGTCTTCCACACCTCATGTTTTCCACTCCCTGTCAGTATTTCATACATTTCTACTTCCTCCCCCCACCCTTATCTCTCCCGCCTACTCCCCCCTTTATCAAGGAGAGAGAAATAATAATAATAATTTAAAAAAAGGTATATATAGCAGAAAAGGGAGAAAAGAAAAAGAGAAGAAAAAAGAGGAAGGGAAGAAAAGAAGAGAGATAAAAAAAAAACACCACACACCACAGTGATTCTTCCTATATATATGGAACTATTCCCCTTATGTATGTCTTCCTACTTCCTCCCTTTAAATCATATATTCAAACAAATTAACCCCCTTCCCTTCTCTCCCTCCTCTCCCCCCTCACTCCTCCCCTCTCCCCGATTTCTCTCTCTCCCCCTTAATTTAACTGCAGCCTCTCCCTATTATCCTCCAACCAAGATGTCACTCCAACTGGAGAGTCAAAAATCTGGGTCCCTCCCATAGCTTCCACCCTTAATCGTGCTGGATATAATAGTGCATAGGTAAGTTTAAGTTTTTGTAAAGTGCGCTTAACTTCTAAAAATTCAGCTCTGCAACTTCTGCAGATCAGGCGAGTAGTCTGGGTAAAAAGAGATCTTCATCCCCATTTCCCTTGCCTTCCGCATCAATGTCACTTTATCCTTATAGTTAAAGAATTTCATCAGTAACGGCCTGGGATGCCCTCCTAGTGGTGGAGCTCTAAAGGGGACTCGATGAGCTCTTTCTATTGAGAAAAAAGGTGTAAAGGTCTCCTTTCCGAAAAGTTCTGTAAACCACCTTTCCAAAAATTCTATAGAATTGGGGCCCTCACTTTTCTCAGGTAACCCCATCAGCCTCACATTGTCCCTGCGGAGCCTATTTTCCATTTCTTCGACCTTTGAGGCATATATGCTGTCTGCTTTCTCATGTTTTTAACCTTGCATTTTAGTGGGTGTATTTCATCTTCCAATTGACTTATCCTCCCCTCCAGTACTGTTGTTCTTTCGGCTACCTTTTGCAAGTCTTGTGAAAACCAGCAATACATCCTCCTTCACCTCCTTCAGTTGGTCAGATAATTCCCCCAATGAGAGTCTACATGCGTTTATAGTCTGAAAAACTTTCTTGTTCATGTTGGTTCTTCCTCAGTGGAAGGGCTAGGATCGTGAATTTCCCTGGAATCTTGTTGGATCGCCCCCTGACACTTGTTACTCACAGATTTAATCACTGAGGCGGCTAGAGCAGCTGCTGATGGCTGACCGTGACTCTTTCTGTCCGGTGGTGCACTCCGCTGTATCTTTGCATTTACCTGTTGTCCCCCTTTTGTTGGTGTCTATACTGGGGTATGAACAAAGCATTCTAATTTCGCTGCAGCAGCGGCTGCCGTCGCTATCTGGGTACCTTTTTCTTTTGAGGAGCGTAACTGTTGTGTCCCCACATTCTCATGCTGTACTTGTTCCTCTCCTCTTCGCCTTGACATGTCTGCACTCTAATTCCCTCCTGCAGATAGTGAGGTTATCAAACTGTGGGTATTTAGACCCTGCTGCTTACATATAATAAGATGGTGGAGTACTGTATGTGGAAAGTTAATCACACTAGTATATCAAAAGAGTATACGTAAAGTAGCAAAGTATCTTGCGCCTCAAATGGTTCCACCGGGAAAGTTGATATATTTTCCACAATAATTACAGAAGCAAAGATACTGCAGTCTCCTAATCAGTCACACTCAGGCAGGCATATAAAGATATTTTGCACATAGTTCGCTAAAACACCCCCTTAAGGACCTTCTTTAGCTATGTTGCTACCAGTTTAACCAAAACTATGACTCTAAGATAACATGCGCCTTAGGGTGTTAGAAAAAAGGCACTAAGGATCTTTGTATTTGAGATTTGTCAGGTGTAATGGAGCTGAAGAAAAAATGGTATACAAAAACTGAAATTATAAAAAGAGACTGGATAGCTATTCCCTGGATTTTCCAGGGTCCCTGAAAGATAACAGGGCTGGGGCCATAATTCAAAAAAAGTCTGTAAAAAAGTCTATGAAGCAGGAGCGCTGAGAGCAATACGTCAGTAGAGTTGATATTGCCAATGTACTGGAACACAATTTACTGAGCCTCTGCATACAAAAAGCCTCTATGCCACTTATTCAGGTTTACACAAACGCCACATGTTCCATCAGAGTAGAGTATTGCAGAGTATTACAAACCCCAAATGACACCCATTCAGCGCCAACAGTCTCTAACTGAAAAGAAAAAATAGAACTGGCCATACATAGGCTGACCTGTGTCCTGTTGAGGAGTTTGGTTATTCACGCTGCCGGTGCCGTCTACCTGGTTCCTTCACCCTATTACTGTGTGCCAGGAAGCCGCTCTCACCCCCTGTCCGGCATCACATGGCTCCCCAGAGAGTATCCGTCGTCACCTGTAGCCGAACAGGCAAAAGCCAAACTCCAGTTCTCCCGCGGGAACCTTCTCGGCCGGCGTGCGGTATCTCTCGGCCCCACTCGGGATAGTTCGGCGTAGCTCGCAGTCCTTCAGAGATACACGCCTCCCCGCACTCCTCCTCTTCCCTCAAAGAGAGGCTCGGTCAGCCCTTGCGCTCCCAGCATTCTCCGCTTGTTCAGCGGCCACCATCAGCTGTATTCATCGGGGGAGAGGTAGGGAGAGATTTCACATACGTCCTCTCACTCTCGCCTCTCACACATCTCACAACTCACAGCCGGCCACGCCCCCCTAATTAGATTCCATTGTTTATAACTGTCATGTGACCTGCTGTGATTGGTCACAGTGGTCACATCGTGGCGGCAGCGAGCCGGTACACAGATCAGTCATCTGCTGTGTCGTACAAAAGTTCTTTGGATGAAAATTCTCGTACAATTTTCGTATAGTGTGTACACAACTTTCTACAGCTAATTCTGACCTTCTGAACGAAAATTTCCCAAGAGACAAGCTCCAAAATTTTTCTTGTACGGGAACAGAACGAACAATTTTTGCTTAATGCTTACCGCTTTCGTCCAATTTTCATACGAGAAAAATCAGAAATGAAAGACATGATCAGAGACAATAAACAGCAAAAAAAAAAGCCTTTGTCGTACGAGAATTTTTGTACAAAATTTCATCGATTCCAATTTGCTGTGAAACAACGAGGAAAATCGGATGATCGTTCGCCCGATTTTCTTATAGTGTTTACCCCACATTAGACTCCGCTTAGTCCCGTACAATATGGTCAGATAATCTTATACTCTGGCATACAATCAAGTTCTACGATCAGGTCCCCCTCACCGCCGAGGTATCTATTTGTAAATATCCGCTGGGATATTTAAAAAATCCTGACTGATACCGCCCAAAACTTGAATACCCCATCAATGCTACGTTGGGGACAACTGCTACAATGCTCCTACACTTGCTCAGCAATGGTATTGTTCCCTTAAAATGCCTCTGAAAACCTCTCGCTGCATACTACACTGAGAATCCATCCAGAAAATATTTCATAATTGGTATCTCACCCCATCTAAATTCACTCGGATTTACGCCTCTTCCGCTAACTTATGCTGGAGACACTGTGGAAACCCGGGATCATCATTTTGTGGAACTGTCCAGTGCTCACTCGATTCTGGTCTACTCTTACTAAATTGCTCTTTTCTATTATACCAATCTCTTTTTCCCTCTCATGACAGGTGGTTCTATTGTGTTTGGATATACAGTATCTCGCAAAAGTGAGTACACCCCTCACATTTTTGTAAATATTTTATTATTTCTTTTCATGTGACAACACTGAAGAAATGACACTTTGCTACAATGTAAAGTAGTGAGTGTACAGCTTGTAGTGTTAATTTGCTGTCCCCTCAAAATAACTCAACATACAGCCATTAATGTCTAAACCGCTGGCACCAAAAGTGAGTACACCCCTAAGTGAAAATGTCCAAATTGGGCCCAATTAGCCTTTTTCCCTCCCTGGTGTCATGTGACTCATTAGTGTTACAAGGTCTTAGGTGTGAATGGGGAGCAGGTGTGTTAAATTTGGTGTTATCGCTCTCACTCTCTCATACTGGTGAGTGGAAGTTCAACATGGCACCTCATGGCAAAGAACTCTCTGAGGATCTGAAAAAAAGAATTGTTGCTCTACAAATAGATGGCCTAGGCCAGGGATGTGCAATTAGCGGACCTCCAGCTGTTGCAGAACTACAAGTCCCATGAGGCATAGCAAGAATCTGACAGCCACAAGCATGACACCCAGAGGCAGAAGCATGATGGGACTTGTAGTTTTGCAACAGCTGGAGGTCCGCTACTTGCATATCCCTGGCCTAGGCTATAAGAAGATTGCCAAGACCCTGAAACTGAGCTGTTGCATGGTGGCCAAGACCATACAGCGGTTTACCAGGACAGGTTCCACTCAGAACAGGCCTCGCCATGGTTGACCAAAGAAGTTGATTGCACGTGCTCAGTGTCATATCCAGAGGTTGTCTTTGGGAAATAGACGTATGAGTGCTGCCAGCATTGCTTCATAGTTTGAAGAGGTGGGGGGTCAGTCTGTCAGTGCTCAGACCATACGCCGCACACTGCATCAAATTGATCTGTATGGCTGTTATCCCAGAAGGAATCCTCTTCTAAAGATGATGCACAAGAAAGCCCGCAGTTTTCTGAAGACAAGTGGACTAAGGACATGGATTACTGGAACCATGTCCTGTGGTCTGATGAGACCAAGATAAACTTATTTGGTTCAGATGGTGTCAAGCGTGTGTGGCGGCAACCAGATGAGGAGTACAAAGACAAGCGTGTCTTACCAACAGTCAAGCATGGTGGTGGGAGTGTCATGGTCTGGGGCTGCATAAGTGCTGCCGGCACTGGGGAGCTACAGTTCATTGAGGGAACCATGAATGCCAACATGCCAGTGGAAGAGGACTCTAGTGGCAACCTGTGAATCTCTAGTGAACTCCATGCCCAAGAGGGTTAAGGCAGTGCTGGAACATAATGGTGGCCATACAAAATATTGACACTTTGGTCCCAATTTGGACATTTTCACTTAGGGGTGTACTCACTTTGGTTGCCAGCAGTTTAGACATTAATGGCTGTGTGTCAAGTTATTTTGAGGGGACAGCAAATTTACACTGTTATACAAGCTGTACACTTACTACTTTAAATTTTAGCAAAGTGTAATTTCTTCAGTGTTGTCACATAAAAAGATAGAATAAAATATTTCCAAAAAATGTGAGGGGTGTACTCACTTTTGTGAGATACTGTGGATACATGGCCCTGATTCTCCCACACTGTCATTTTTTCAGCTGCACACCTGGCTATTTGTCAGGGAAGATTTCTGAGAAGAACTGGCAAATATGCCAATATCCAATATGGCCACGCTAATGCGCGCATGCGCATTAGCGAACGGCACGCAGTGGCCTGTGAACGTGCGTACGCAAAACAAGCTAATTAAGAGTGTTCACAGGCCTATAGGACCAAATTGCTGGATTATTGCCAGCCTTGCATCCTGTGTTCCTGTGCCTTGCGCTTCTGCTTGATTACCCGTTACCAGCCTGGCTTAACCCTAATTTGCTCTGGCTTCTCTCCTGGCTTTGAACTCAGCTTGCTTCAGGTACCTGCTCCTGCCTATTCCAGATTGACATCCTGTGTTTGACCCCAACTTGATCTTGACTACGGTTCCTGCCTCTGCTCCTGATTGACTTCCTGTGTTTGACCCCTGGCCTGGCTTCTGACTTTGTTCCTGCTTTACCCATCTGTCTAGATCCACCAGCACCTCCAGAGAATCATTGGCTGTGACCACCTTCTCTGCTCCTGCGTGTCCTCGCATCTGGAATCATCAGGCAGCTTCAGGCAACCAGTGCATCTTTGGGCAAAGTACCCTCTATCATCACCTTCAGGGGTACTCTGCACTCAGCTGCAAGGGAAGCCCTCTCGTCACCTCAGCCTCCAGTCTGGTATGTGCCCCTCACTCCCCCTCCACTCTAGAAGCGATCTCTATCTTGAACAATCACTGTTTGATGGAATATATGTATGCAAAGCACGCCTCCAAATCTCAGCATTTCAAAAACAATGGGATCTTTGGTTCAAACACTCTAAATGCCTGAACCTCCCATGAGTCAGTAACTTTATGATACCTCTACATCTTATCCACACCCAATCTGAGCATTCCCTTGGCTGGTACCTTTATAGCACACTAGTCCAAATGTGAAAGTAATGCATTACCTCCTTTATATGTCTAACACCCAGTGGCGCCCCCCCCCCCCCTTTAATCCATGTGCCTGGCCCCTAATCTACATGCAGGGTGCCGGACAAATGGATTTCAATGGTTTTTTTTTAGAGTCTGAGGCCCTAATTGGCTTAAAAAAAGGGTGGACTCGGGGCACAGAGCACTGCGCCCCGAGCCCACCCAGTTGTGTGACATTAGCAAATTAATATTCGCTAATGTCTTCCTGCTTCTCCTCCTGACCCATCAGGAAGCGGATCCTGAGACCCGATTGGCCAGGGAGTCTTAGGACTCCCGGCCAATCGGGTCCCAGGACCCACTTCCTCTTCAGCCTGGAGGAGAAGCAATGCCTGTTTAGTCAGAAAGAGAAGCAACAGCCCCGGCTCTTCCCTCGGCAAGCTGGAGCGAGGAGCAGCAGCAGCCTCTTAAGGTAAGGCCACTGATCAAATGAAAGATGCTACTAAGCAGGAAATAGCCAGGGCCCTTTTTCAGGCCTGTAAATTGATTCTTAGACATTGGAAATCGGCTGACCCACCCATGTGGAAGAATTGCCCAAATGGGCGACACACTAGAGGGAGCCCGGGTAAATATCATACCGTATGGTCTCCCTGGCTGGATACACCAGGGCTAGTCCCGGTGGACCTAATCTTGGATAGAATATCTCTTGCCTTGTGACTGTTCATGTAGCAATAGTGACTTGAGTCTACATAAGAGCAGTTGCGGCTGGTGGTATATTTGTTTGGGGGGGCGGCAAAGAATGCACCACAGCCAATCCCCGGTCGGTCGGGTCACCCACAACCCCCCCCCCAGTTGGTCGGTCACCAGCCCCACACTTACCCCATCTAGCTTCCCCTGCTTCTCCTCCTCCTTGGCATCATGGTGGCTCCTCCCTCCTCCTCCTAGGCGGCCAATAGGATCATTTATCCTCTCGACCAAACAAGTGACGGATCTCAGGACCCGCTTCCAGATTGGCCGGGAGGAGAATCAGGAAGACACAACCGGGTGGGCTCAGGGCACAGTGCACCCTGAGCCCACCCTTTTTTGAAGATAATTAGAGCCTCAGACTCTAATCATGTGCTTCTAAAAAAAAAAAAACCCAACTGGAATCCATGCATGCAACACGCTGCATGTAGATTAGGGGCCGGGCACATGAATTAGGGGGGCGGCTCCCCGTATGGATGGGCCGCCACTGCCTAACAAAATAAGGATGTATTGTTGAATGAATAGTCTTGACACTAAATGATGCCATGAAATTGTTGGAATATGGTATTGTCTTATGGTTTTGTATGTTGTAACTTCTCTGGAAAATGTCATTTTGTTTATTGTGTCTTTGTTTTCAATAAACCACAATAAATAAATACATTAAAAAAACAGGCATGGGGTCGATGCATATAATGGTGGTCAACAGCTCATTGTCATGCACAGTTTTTTCCGCTGTTTTGCAAATCTAGTATTTAGCACTTACTTTTATTATTTATGTATCTGACTGTACTGTCTCTCACTTTTATGCTAAAAAAGTATTTAAATAATAATAAAAACAGTCACGATCATGAAATATTTACCAAAGAAAAAAAAAAGTCAAATTTCTCTTTTAATTCAATAGCCACTAGACCGCAAAAATACTCGATGGGGTAGAGTCGAAATAGCATCTCATGATTCATAACCTATCAATATATACATGAATCCTCTGCAAATAAGATGAATCAGAATCCCGATAAAAATCAAATTAAGAGACACGGTGGTGTAAACAAGATTGAGAATTGTAAGACATCAGGTAATTGACATAAGTGGCAATGTTTGATTACATAAACAACTTATTATTTTTTCACATATCTCAGAGATGGAAAAATAAAATTAAAAAAAAAAAAAACACAATAATGTATTAACTTTTTTTTTTCAAATTTTATCAACAGAAAAATTTTGATATAGCTCTTTAGAAGGAATCCATTTGGGAGAATTCTGTTTCCATGGCAACTCAGCACAAAGTTTAAATATAGCAGTTAATATTTTAGGTTGTTCACTGGTATATGTCATACGAGGCATGTTTCATTTAAACAACCGCCTACAATAATATGTTAAATACAAAAATATAGGTATATAGGCTTTGGAAATTTATACATAATGGTAAAAGGGATGCTGTTTAAAAAAAAATGGGAGTTATTGATGAGAGATAAGTGGGAAATACGTGTGTATTAATGATCTGAATCTATTTTTAAGGAATCGTATACTATTTGTGGATGTCACTAGCATGCATAGTATGTATATTTACCGCTGTCAGTCTTAACATGCTATTTCATAACTAAAATTGTATTTTCAGAGCAACAGCTGCAAAAGAGTGAGAAGAGTGAGAAGATGTCACTTTCCATTCAGTGATTAAATCATTTCAAACATGCTGTCATTCGGTTTGAAGAGATGCGGCTGTATGGAATAACAGATAATGTTACATAATTCTGTAGTTTGATAATCATCGAATTCCAGGAATGGATATTTTTACATACCAGTCCCGAAGGGGTGGTTATGTACTCTGAGGGGAACTCCACGGCAAAATGAAAAAAAGAAAACAAAACGTGTGGGGCCCCCCAAAAATGCATACCAGACCCTTATCCGAGCATGCAGCCCCGCAGGCCAGGAAAGGGGGGGGCGAATGAGCAGCCCCCCTCCTGAACCATACCAGGCCACATGCCCTCAACATGGGGGGGTGCTTTGGGCTAGAGGGCTCTGCCCCCTCTACCCCAAAGCACCTTGTCCTCATGTTGATGGGGACAAGGACCTCTTCCCCCCTTAGTCTCCCTGTAAAGTGGTGCATCTGTACCATGTATAGAACCTGCTGCAGCAAAAATTTCTAAAGAAAAAAAAATGAGTCAAATCACAGTTAAATTGACTTGCAGTTGCAATTGCCAGCCCAGATATTCAAAAAAATAATAAAGAAAAAAACGGTGTGGGCCGCCCCCCCCCCCCCGGTTCATACCAGGCCTTTTGGATTTGGTATGGATTTTAAGAGGAACCCCATGCCAAAATAAAAAAAAATTGAGTGCCCCCTCCCCCCCAAAGCCATACCAGACCGTTATTCGAGCATGCCGCCCGGCAGGCCTGGAAAGAGGGGGGCGCCCGAGCGACTCTGCCCCACCACCCCAAAGCACCTTGTCCCTATGTTGATGGGGACACGGGCCTCTTCCCAACAACCCTGAACAGTGGTTGTTGGGGTCTGCGGGCAGGGGTCTTATCGGAATCTGGAAGCTCCCTTTAACAAAGGGGCCCCCAGATCAGCCCCCCCCATGTGAGGGAGTATGGGGTGCATTGCACCACTACTCATTCACCAAAAAAAGTGTCAAAAATAAAGAAACACAGTAGACAGTTTTTGACAAGTCCTTTTATTAGAAAAACAAACAAACAATGTCCCCCAATTGTAGGTAGATCCATCGTCAGTCACGACACCTGCTGTACCGCCGGACCCTCCCCCCAAAAAAAGCCCTGCCTATGAATGAAGGCTAACCGCCTAATGCCTACTTCGCCAGGTGGCAGTTCTTAAATAGGTAAGGGGCGGGCCAAGTGGTGATCCCAGCCCCAGCCAGTGATGTCACAAGGGGGTGGGTTTAGGGGGCGGGTCATCCACTGATGTTGTTAGATGACCCCGCCCCTTAGCTATTTAAGAAATGTCAGACGGAGGAGCAGGTAGTCCATGGGGAGCGTTCAATAAGGGCAGAGGTTTTTTTAAATCTTTTTTCAGGTTCAGTGGTCTGACAGCCGGCGTGAGATGGATCTACATCGGGGGACATTGTTTTTCATTTTTTAATAAAGGAATTGTCAAAAACTTGTGTACTGTCATTATTCACTTTTTACACATTTTTGGTGAATGGGTAGAGATATTATGTACCCCATGCTCATTCACATGGGGGGGTCTGGGATCTGGGGGCTCCCTTGTTAAAGGGGGCAACCAGATCATGATAAGCCCCCTGACCACAGACCCCCACAACCACAGCCCAGGGTTGTGGGGAACAAGCCCTTGTCCCCATCAACATGGGAACAAGGCGCTTTGAGGTGGTGCCCACGCCCTTTCTTCTAACAATATTGTATTTCCGGCTTTGTTTTGTTTACATTTCAGCTGTTAGTGGGGAAGCCCGCTGACAGCTGATGAGTCAGGACTCCGCGGCCAGCTTCCTGGACAGCTGCTTAACAACCAGTTATTCTTCACACAGAATTCGAGTCGGTCAATCATTTTTCAATCGATCTGAATTCTAATCGTTCTGAAAATTTGGAATTCGTTAGAAAACGAATAAACAAAACACATTTTTATGAATTTCAACTAAATTCAGTACTATTTGTTACTATTTAATTCGCAGATTCGCATACATCCGAATCTCCGAATAATCAAAAATTTGTCCGAATTTGTATTCGGACCAAAAACGAATTGCACGTGTCTATGTCAAGCCACCTGGCTCCCTCTTCAGCAGCACCATGGATCTTGTCCCTAGTCCCTCACTCCCTCAGACCATCTCACCCAGCTTCTCCAGGCTCCCTGGGGTTTCCTGACTCACACAGCCTGTGGTTACAGCTCCCTGCTGTATGGGCCCTCTCCTGGCCTCTCAACAGGGGTTCTTTCACTCCTCCAAGACCTATAGATTCCCTCAGTCCCTTGGACTCGCCTAGTCACCTCAGCTTTCCCAGACCCCCAGACTTGCTTAGCTGTCCCTACTCTCTCAGCCTTGAGGGTAAGGAATCTCTCCAACATGGAATACTGTCTCCTGAGTAGAACACCTCTCAATCAGGAGTACGCCTGTCTTCTGGCTGGAGCACACACATCTCTCCTGATAGGCGCTCTGACCTCTCTCTAAATGAGATCCCTGACCTTGGGTAAGGCCTATGCTTATAATGAGTGTGCACATCTGCACACTTACCCATCCTGCAGGTCTCCTGTAAGACCTGGACACAGGATTAAAGGCTTCATCCCACACAAGACTCTTAAAAGTCTTCGGACTCCCTGATCTGGGATTATTAGACCCATAGAAAATTGAATACCCAGTTCTCTCCATTCAGCTACAACACATTTTGGAGCCCCGCACATGGAATTAATGTGAATCCTATGTCGCTTTTGCCTATATTCACATAGTGGCAGGACCTAGCACTGTCACAGACTGTACATTTTTTAGAAGAAACTTGCATTTAGAATGTACATATTTTAAGAGAAACTTGCATTATAGTCTTTTTGAATTTTGCCAAGAGAGACACTTTAAGCCATTGATTCTGCATGAAAGCCAGGGGACCTTTAAGGAAACAAGACTGTTTAATATTATGCCAGAAACAAAAATAGTTTCTATAAACTGCAGGTATTTACAAACCGATCACATTCGTGTACTAATTAGTTTAATTAAATTGTCTGAAGTGTGGGCTGCATTATAAAGATTGTTTAAAAAGCAAACTTAAAAAGTGGAAAAGATTGAGTAGTATAAATACATTCTCAAGCTGTACTTAACAATGGCTTTCGGAAAGTCAATTAAGCAATGGAATAAATGAGCAGCAAGTTTCTTTTTAACATATTTTTTCCTTCCAAACACTGGGGGAATTGTAAAGTAATATAAAAATACAGTGGCAGAATGAATAAGGAATACATTCAGTTTTTCTGAAATTAATTAAACTTATGCAGACCTAGTCTGTTTTACATCAACACTCTATGGCCAAAGTATGTGTACACCTGACTATCACACCTACACTATATGACCAAAAGTATGTGTATGATTGGGTTCAGGGGTTTCCAGTGAAAATTACAGTTAAAAGAGAAATATGGGGTATAAAGAAAACCTTATGCTCACCTAGGTGGATGCAACATCGATCCAATGCTGCATCTGTCCCCGCTGCCTCTGCACTGAGAACTGAGCAATCAAACACAGCTGATCGCTCAGTATTCCCCATCGCTCTGAGCAGAGAGTGGTGACTGTCAGTCACTGGCTCTCTGCTCAGCCCCTCCAGCCCTCACTGGATCGCTGGGCTGGGAGGGGAGGAAGCAGTTGGCTCAGTCTCTCAACAGCGCAGCTGAGAGGCTGAGACAGCTGCTGGTCCAGACATCTGGGTGGATCCCCAATGTAAAATCTGGATTTTGCTCATATTGGACTGGCTGAGTGACATCAGCCGACAGCAGGGTTTAGCCCAGGTCACAGAACTGCAGAATAGACTGTACTCTTTTGACCCATAGGAGAAGTAGGGCCAAAAAAGCTTTGCCCATACTTCTCCTTTAATGCCTCAACATACAAAGATATTTTGGAAAATGATGTACTACCAGTGTTGTGGTAACAGTTTGGAGAACATTCTTTTCTGTTCTATCATGTGCCCCTTGTACACAGCCAGCTCATTAAAGACTTGATTTGATGAATTTGGTTTGGAAGAACTGGAGTGGTCTGCACTAAGGCCTATGTCCTGATCTCAAACCTAGTGAGCACCTGCTATGAAGAGGGCCAACTCCATATGTATGCCCATGGTTTGGAATAGGATGTTCAACAAGCTCATATGGATAATAATGGTCAGATATTGACAGACTTTGAACTTATATTGTAAGAACAAATCATTGTGCCACCCTTCATATAGATCTTTACTAAAAGGGGTAGAGCTGGTGGTGAGCCTTGACTTCTAAAAAACACAAAAGAACAGCACTACTACCTCTCCAATCTAATTATTGAGGATCACCAGACTTCTTATCCAACATCAGTACCTAACCTCACTTGACCCTTTTTTTTTTGCAGAATTGGCACAAATTCCCACAGATACACTCCAAAGTCTTGTGGAAAACCAGGAGAGCGGGGGCTGGTATAATTGCAAAAGGGGCAACTCCATATTCACAAAACCTATAGTTTTGAAATGGTATGTCTATCGACCTCAAATAGGTGTAATGGTCCGTTGCCCGCAATCTTTCAGCCATGAAGTGTTTATTTCAGTCGTGTGTATTAGTACCTAATAGGGAGATATACTACTTTTTATCTAGTTAGTTATTTTACAAAGGGGCTACAGTGCCGCTACGGTGCTAAAAAGGAAATGATCCCCATTTGAGCACATCAGGGGACCCGGGGCCACCTGAGGTTTCCTTGGAGAACTGGTCTCTTGCTTGGGATTAGGGGGGATTTCATGTTGACGCTCCATGATGCCAGGGGCATAGTAGTAGTTAGTAGTTTGGACCACTTTACAAAGCTCCTGGAGCATCCTGGTGAATCTACAAGACTTGCTACCAATTCTGGCTCATACAAATCAATCTGTTCCTACTATATCTACAGAGTAAAATCAGCAAAGAACAGTCTATCAGGAAATGCTTTGAAGATATATTTTGTTATCAAATGTATGAGCACCATATAGGCAAAATCTTTAAATTCCTCATCTAGTCTTTTATTTTACATGGAAGGCATAGTTATCCCATAACCCCCTGCAATGCTAAAAGCCAAATCCTTGGTGGATCACAACAGGTGACCCAAGGTCACCCAATGAACAATAAGCTTGCACAGCATTGGAAAACAAGCCTCTTGCTGGTAGGTGTAGAGGTGTCATATTGACTCTGTGTGATGTTGGACGCAAAGTGGTAAGCAGTTGCTTGGACCACTTGACCAGGCCACAGAGCTTCATGGCAAGCCAGTTGAGTTTGCTGTTAGTACTGACTCATGCAAAACAATTTGCTCATCCTTTATTTACAGACCAAAACAAGTAATAATCAATGTTTTTTGCCTAAATCCTTGCAAAGAGCATAACAGACTTTGAGAGGATTTATTTTTTCAGGGTAAGGTAAGCAGACCTTACCCTAAAATGCAAAGTCCTCTTATTCAATAGTGGACTATATCGGGCAGGCAAAATCCCCGTATTTACTGTTTAAAAAAAAACACAGAAGAAAAGTTATAAAACTATATTTACTGTACACCTATCACCTTGCCCTCAGGAACCTGTGCAGCAGTGACCTCATGATCCTTGGTGAGATGGTGACATCCTAGTAACAATAAAGATCTCAACTGTAGTGAGTAGACAACCCTGCAAAGCACTGGAGGTTCCTCTCTTGAGATTTGGAACACACAGCATTCCCAGGATTTCGCATGAAGAATTGTGAGGTCACGCTCATGGAAGTCAGGGTCTGGTCAGTATACTTCTTTAACTTTTCTTCCCAATTTTTTTTCTTTACATGGAAATGTGGTTATTTGACATGGGCCATGGTCTGCTATTCAATAAGTGGATCTTGCATTTTAGTGCAAAGTCCACTTTAAATAAAGGTCAAGATCAAACTAAAGAAGGCTGAAAGAGTACCAGTTTGCTTGTCGTGCTCTGAACAACTTATAACTGAACAGGTTAAGTTTAGTTTCATATAAAAACTGCATGAAGCCTCTTTATTTCATTTGCCAGGAAAACACAGCTAATACCACCAAATGACTTTGAATTGCAAATGATGCAGGCTTTGATTTTTTTGAATCAGAACATGAATAATCATCATACTCCCTACGCTTGAAAAAGTGTGTGTTTTATGCCACCTGAACATTTATTTAACAAAGAAATCTTTGGTGCTACCCAACAATACCGGTCTAATGCAGAAGATGGAAGAGAAAAAAAAAAAACATTTTCATTTTCCAACTGACATCTGTGCAGACAAAACAAAGACGAAGCTGGTCCTTCTCATCCTTCGTACACCTCTTCAATTATTTTCCATCTGTTCTGACACGTTAAAAGCTAGATTTAACTTCCTTTTAGCACCATACCGACTTCAGGCTTTTCTTCATCTCTCCATGCTCCCTTCTCACTTCTGATAAAAAGACGGAAATATAGAACGAAATGGGATTCCTAGACCTGAGAACAGACACAGAGTAAAGGTCAAAGAATGCAAGTATATTCATCTCTTTCCTTTCTTCTCTCAAAGGTGAGGAACATGCAGATCTCTGCTTTCCAACCTGACTATGGTAGGGTGAAAGGCTGTCTGTGAATAGGTGCTCCTCATGAGTTCAGAACAGAGCAATCATTCAGAAGTGTGCGCTCACCACCCTACCGTGACTCAAGGAGGCTGCTGGGAGGTAATCGGAAATAAAATCTCAGCCTCGATTCATCCAGCAACTCACTTCCCGCCTTTTACTATTTTCTCTGTGGGCCATTACTTTAGCCATTACTTGGAGCTCCCATGTGCAAAACCTTTTAAGATCTTTTATCTGATTCTCTTTCATTCTCTAGAATTTAGATAGTTTAGGTTTTTGAATACCTGTATTTGCTTTCTCTTTAAAGTAAAAAAAATCCTGGTAGTGCACAATGTTCCATATTTTTTGGTAAGAGGTGATAGGTTCTCTTGAGTGTGGACGGCCAGGTTGGGAAGGGCTTCCCTTCTAATGAGGAACCCCGTCTCTGTTTCTTTTTGGCAGCAAGAGGCTCAACCGGGAGGCATTTTGAGCTGAAAAAGGCACACACTTACTGTGATAGAGGAGGCTCATGTGATACATTTGTAGCACAGACCCCAGACCGGGCTGGGTGTTTGATCCCGGATTCCATTCCCTGATAGGCGTATGGTACACAGTACAGTAGTTTACAGTCACTCAAGTCAGAAAACAGGCCATCCATGTCTTTTCGAAGTTTATTTGTTGTTTTAACTTGGGGTCAGGATGAGCCTTGGGATACTCCAAACCTAGTACAAATACAACAGAGGACACTAGTAACTGATCTGTTCCTTTAGGGGTGTAACCACCCTCTTAAATTATGGAGTTTAAAAGAACCAACAATGTAGGAAACCCCTCAACAAGGTTATAGTCCTGAATCAAGGAATTGTAGTGAGCTCCCCTGAAGGTGGCAAAGACAGTCTCTAGGATCCCTGAGGCTAGTACTCACTGTGCTCTGGGTACTATAATGCCTCCTGTAGTACCAGCCACTCTCTGTACTTGATGCCTCCAGCCTGGATCCTCTGCAAAGCTTCCTGCACTGCTTCAGGATACTCTAGACAGAGGTCCCAGGAACTGGTGCAGGGACCCCCCCCTAAAAAAAAGGGGCTTCTTCTGTTCTGTAGCTGACAGCCTAGGAGTGAGGTCCATAAAGACTTGGATGAGCAAGTTTGGGGTGGAGGAATTTGACTGGCATGCACAAAATCCTGACCTCAACCCGATAGAACGCCTTTAGGATGAATGAGAGCATCATTTATCATACATCAGTGCCTGACCTCACAAATGTGCTTCTGGAAGACTGGTCAAACATTCCCATAGATGCACTCCTAAAACTTGTGGACAGCCTTCCCAAATAAGTTGAAGCTGTTATAGCTGCAAAGGGTTAGCCAACTCAGTATTGAACCTTATGGACTAAGAACGGGATGCCATTAAAGTTCATGTGCGTGTAAAGGCAGGCGTCCACTTACTTTTGACAATGTAGTGTACCAACTTTGCCAGCCTGTCAAATGGGCCACCCTCCTACCCTAAGGCCCCATAGCAGTTACATGGGCTGCTATAGCTAGTTACGTCAATGATGTTGAAATAGAAGGTAAACAATGGAATGATTGCAAAACACCTGTCTTAAAAAATTAAATGCTGCATCTCGTTACAAAAAAATAGCCTATGCTGTCCCATTTCTTTTCTTTGTAATAAGAACTGCAAAAACTGATACTGATTCCAATGTGTGTTTTTTTTTTAAATGTTCTATGTGGAGTTCAGCATTAAATTAGATATAAACACTAAGGCCCCATTCACACCTCCACTTTCCCATCATGCATTCCCAGAAACGTGCCAAAACACACATTGAGCTTTTGCTGCCATTAATTGTTAATGGCACCTCAAACGCAGCTAGCAGATGCGCATTTTGCTGTGTGACAAATGCACTAAGACATGCAGTACAAGAACGTGCCAGGCTCACCACCCAAAAGAGGGTGCAGGAGTTACTTTGGCACCTTTGTTGTGCGTAAGGAAGCCCATTCAAGTGAATGGGTTCCCCTATGCAGTTGCACAACAAACATGCAAAAAAATGCACATAAGCGCGACACACAGGTGCAAATGGGGCCTTACTGAATGACATGAACATAATTAAAGGGATACTAAAGTCTTTTTTTTACATTTAAAAATAACAAACATGTCATACTTACCTTCTCTGTGTAATGGTTTTGAACAGAGAAGCCCAGATCCTCAACTTCTCGGTCCCCGCAGGCGCTCCTAGCCCCTCCCTCCTGCCGAATCCCCCCCCACAACAAGCAGCTTGCTGCTCTGTGTATCCATTCAGATTCGAAGCTGCAGTTCAGCCCCGTCCCTTTTCTCTCCTCATTGGCTCACTGACTTTAAATGACAGCAGAGGGGAGCCAATGGCGCCCCGCTGCTGTCTCAGCCAATGAGGAGGGGAGTCCCAGACAGCCAAGGCTCTCCTGCAACATCGCTGGACCGGGTAAGTATGAGGGGGGCTGAGGGAGGCTGCTGCGCACAGAAGGTTTTTTATCTTAATGCATAGAATGCATTAAGATAAAAAAAAAAACCTTCTGGCTTTACAACTACTTTAAAAACATTTTTAAAAATTTTTGTTTTCTCCTTTCTTTAAATCTTTGTTATATATCCTACATCCTATGTGCAGCCACTTTCTGCCTACAAGCACTCCATTTATGGTTGTATGTTAGTTTTTCTGATGGCGATAACAGTGGACCCTGTTTGTGTAGATGTGAGCTAAATTGGACATTTGCAGTCTTCATCAGAACCCCATGTGATACAGGAGCACAATTAGAAAATATCAAAAAGGAAGAACATGTGGGACTTTAAAGGTGTTGAACCCCCTCTCAGAAAAATTAACAATTCAAAATCATAGAATATTCATTTAAAAATGTAGTATTGGGGATATATATTCCTTTAAAAGCATAAGAAGTTGTTAAAAATTGATTTTTAAACCCATAGTACCCCTGAAGGTAGAGATCCCTCCTACTGTATGTACACAGTATAGAGTCAATTAGTGTTTGAAACCACCATACACATAGTGATCATACATAAGGTATCACACAAGGGAGGGATAACTTGTTCCCACGCATTGCGCCTTTGTTGGCTTCTTCAAGGGCTCAGAGGGGTGCAGTAAAAATGGTTTACTAGAAAGAAAGAGAAAAATAAATAATGTATCTTCAAGAATACATTATTTAATATGCATTGCTTCTACAACAATATTTGCATATCTGATTATCTTTATTAACTTACAAATTGTAAATAGAGTATAATTCAGGAGGAGGATCCAACATGAGATTTCTTTCTGTGCAGCCAGACACCAAATGGGCTCAGATCAATCAGAAAATAGGAACAGAGTGTTGTCACTCTATAACAGGAAGTGCACAAACTAAGAATTTCATGGCAGAATCACCGGGTATTATTCCCATAAAAGCTGCAGACTTGAAAATATTTAAAATTAATTTTGAAGTGCCATTAACTTGTTAAAGCTTATATGAGATTTGAGTGATTGGGTTTCTATCTACTTTTTTAAAGAGCATAATCTCAATCATCGTCATTATCATCAGTTAAAAATAGCTACAGTGAATCAGAGCTTCAATTTTGTAAGATTATCACTTATTACCTATATCATTAAGATCTTCTTCACACCTTCAGAAATAGCCCCTGGAGGGTAAGTGATGTATTCCGATATACTCCACTGAAGGGACAATATTCTTAATGGGATCCTACACCTGTGCGTAGTATGAAATTTCTATTTTAACACATTTGTATAAAATATATTTATAGGATATTCAGCCATTCCGCTCACTCTGATTTAGTCACATTAATTGATTTTATATATTTATATATATATATATATATATATATATATATATAAATGTATAGATATCTGTATATATATATATATATATATATATATATATATATATATATATATATATATATATATAAATGTATTTTCGCTTTGTGCTATAGTTCTATTTTAATGCCTTGATGTAAAATCTGGCTGCATTAAAAAAAAATAACAAAGTTGTTGTTTTCTTAACCACTTAAGGACCAGAATATTTTCCACCTTAATGACCAGGCCATTTTTTGCGATTTGGCACTGCGTCACTTTAACTGACCATTGTGCGGTCGTGCGACGCTGTGTCAAACAAAATTGACGTCCTTTATTTCCCACAAATAGAGCTTTCTTTTGGTGGTATTAGATCGCCTCTGCGGTTTTTATTTTTTGCACTATAAACAAAAAAAGAGCAACAATTTTGAAAAAAAGCAATATTTTTTTACTTTTTGCTATAATAAATATCCCCAAAAAATATATACAAAACAATTAGGCCCTTACGCATTCTTCTACATATTTTTGGTAAAAAAAAGAAAAAAAAAATCGCAATAAGCATATATTGGTTTGCGCAAAATTTATAGCGTCTACAAAATAGAGGATAGATTTATAGCATTTTTATATTTTTATTATTTTTTTTTATTAGTAATAGCAGCAATCTGCGATTTTTATCGGAACTGCGACATTATGGCACAGTTCTGATATAGCATAGATTTATAGCATTTTTTTTGGGGGGGGGGAGCGGATACCCTCTTTTTAGAGGCACCCAGCTCCCACTTCCTCCCAGGGCTCCGCGGCGCCGGAAGTAAGTTCACCTCTCCCCCCTCCCTTCCTGCAATCTTCTGGGACACGTCACAGGTTCCAGAGGATTGCCCGGCCATTCACAGCACGCAGCGCGGCTAGCGCGGCTGGCGCCTGCGCAGTGCGTGCCTGGCTGTGAAGCCACAGCCAGGCACCCACAGTAAGAATGCCGGCGTCGAGGAGAGGAGGGGGAGAGGAGTGGGGCTTTGTACGCCTGCATCGCTGGACCCTGGGACAGGTGAGTGTCTGATTATAACTGTTGACTTTTGAATTAATTTTTTTTCGGCGGAACTCTGCTTTAATGACAGCACTAACTACATGTATGTAGCTTAAATATTGATATTTGCATTGTTTTGCACTGCAAATTGACATTTTGTGTACCGTGTTTGAAGAGTCAGTAAAATTATTTGGCTCTGTCAAAGTAAATTTCATGATTTGTGTCAGTAAAAAAATTGGCGCTATCAAAAAAGATTTGGCGTTCTGTCTGTAAATTTCATTTCAGGCGGCTGGCAATACTGCCTATAGTTACAGTAAGGCTCCGGTGGTGGTAAATCTTACATGAAAAATCCAGATTTGCATAAAAACTCAGCTGCCTATAACTGTGGATCTACTGATGCAAATTTTACTGAATTAATCATCAGTCAACAAATATGTATGTAAAATAAAATCTTTTAGATCTGGAATAGCAAGCATGTAATAATATTAAATAAAAAATTGCTTTTGGTTGAGTGAGTCAAAGTCTAATGACTGTAATGTGCATTAGCTGGAAATAGTGTTTCCCCTTAATAAAAAGATTAACTGAATTGTATAATAATATTATTATTATTATTATTTCTATTATTAATAATAATAATATAATAACAGCACATTAGGCATTCTAATTTTTCAGATGAGTTTACTTACTTTCCTCTTAAAAAGTATTGATATTTGCAAGCTTGTATATTCTTACCAGGTACTCTGCAGAACTGATTCATGACCAGTGAGTACGTAAAATAAATTAAAGGAATTCAAATAAATGGATTAAAAACACTGAAGAGGATTAGTACAAGCCATATCCTCCTTTTTCATACTTACATTCAGAATTTTAATGGCAGTTGACTCTGAAATCATTTCAGTAAACCGGAAAATTAATATTTTAATATGTCTAGCTCTCCAGAACTCAAAACTTAGTAAAGTGGAATGCACAAAAGTGTCTGAAAAAAAAAATATTTAGCTGTGTGCTACCCGGAATAAATATTTTGATGTTCTACTTTTTAAAATTCAGTTCCTATGTTAAGTCTAAAGCTTCAGTGCACATTGCAAAAATTATTTGTGTTTGTCTTACTTTTAAGGTTAAAAAGTTTTCAGTCGGCCTTCCAAACACCTCACCACACGAACACTACTCAGAATATTAAACATAAAGTGAAATACATAATCTAATAAATAATTCATTTTGCAAAAATTATTTATCTGTGATAACTTTTTCATTTTTTTTCTAGCTCATCCGCAAGACAGACTGTTGTATTAACTGAGTGATGAGCTGTGATTCATGAGGAATAAAATAAAATAAAAATAAATAAAAAAAACAGCGTTTAATATTTTACCGAAGTCTGAAAAAAAAATTGAATTTAAAAAATATTTTTCATCATAACTGGCAAGACATTGCTTGACTATATAACTTGCTTGAGTCTGTAGGGAATTGAGGATTTGATTTTGCTAACAGTAAACTTGTTCTGAGTTTAAACATTCAAATATTTTAAGAGAGAATCCATTCTGCCTGATCCCAAGCTGCAACCACTTGTTGTCGACCCCTGGCTTTTTCTTGACTACGCTTCTGGGAGATCCTTACCTGCTAAATCCGCTACTGGACCCCAGCTTGCTCACCTCCTGGTGGGGCAATCCTGAGGAGCGTGACCCGGTACTAACATGCATCAAAACCCATCTCCACCATGAGGAGCTCTGGTGAACACCAGTTAGTGCTTAGAATCCGCATCTCAGGTGAGCCCACCTCATCCGCCAGGGTGACCTGCTTGTATACCTACCCTGCTGGTCAGTGATAGTTCCCCTACTGCTATAGCTACTGGTCTCCGAGCCTGACCCCTGACCGTGACACTAGCACATGCTCACACGCCGGCCGCTGCCGGTGTGTGATGTCTCCAGGTCAGTTCCCCCACAGTGCGCACGCGTGGAGATACTGTGCATGCACGCTGTCACGGACACGCTGGAAACTAGCCAGCCGCGCCAACTGAAGTGGGAAGCGCGAGCCTGGGTATGGGTGCGTTATCCCCTTTAAGAGCCTGGGTATGGGTACGTTGTCCCATTTAAGAGCCGCCAGAGATGCGTGCGCACGCCCGCTGAACAGCGGGGGACCCAATGCGTGTGGCCGGCGGGCGCGATCATGGGCAGAGGAGACAGATAGTTTGTTCCTAGTAAGCAAGAACACATAATGTCTCCTCCCCCAGTCAGTCCCATCCATCCACAGTAAGAAACACTAACTAGGGAACACATTTAACCCTTTAATCGCCCCCTAGTGTTAACTTCTTCCCTACCAGTGACATTTACACAGTAATCAGTGCATTTTTATAGCACTGATCGCTGTATAAATGTCAATGGTCCCGATCAGGGCTTGGCAACTAGTAGTATGTAAACTACAAGGAGATCCTCACACTAGATCTCCGGACACCCCCTTGTGGCTCAACCCACATTTGTCAAATTTTCTGTCTGTCCCGGACCCACGGTTCTGGGCTGCCAGAGGTATCAAAAAACTGGAACATATCTGTACCAGTGGTTCCCTGCTATCCGTTGACTCCTTTAAGGAGAAATTTGGGCTTACTAATCAACAATTCTTTAGATTTCTTCAAATTCGCCACTCCTTTACTACCCAATTTGGATCCACCCCAGTGCTTCTCCTACAGTCCAACCTTGAGTCCACATTAGGGGATGTCCCTCTGGTCAAACCCACCTCTACTATTTACAAGGCTTCATTACCCTCAGTCCATTTTGGTCTGGAGGATTTGTTCTCTAAGTGGCAGGGCGAGATCCCTGATCTGGAATCTGAAGACTGGGAAGATGCCTGGGAGTATCCTTTTCTACAACTTATCTCCGTAAGAGATCGGTTGATACAATTTAAACTGATCCACAGGGTCTATTTGCATCCCCAAAGGCTATCCAAAATGTACCCAAATTCCTCCTCCAACTGTTGGAAGTGCAGTATAGCTGAAGCTGACTTCAACCATATGTTATGGTCCTGCTCCAGGATCCAGTCCTTTTGGATGGAGTTCACAAGATTCATAGAAACTCTGCTCATGATCCATGTTCCCCTGAAGGTGTCGATCTGCTTGCTGGGTCTGGTCAGCCCCCTGGCCCGCCGCCAAGCAACCAGAACCCTAATAGGACTCTATTATTTTATGCTAGGAAGGCTTTACTCATCAAATGGAAACAACCAGAGGTACCCACCTTGAATTCGTGGAAATCGTTGATCGACTCAGCGGTGCCACTATACAAAGCGGCTTATGTCGCTAGATTCTGCCCAGCCAAGTTTGACAAAATTTGGCACGTGTGGTTAGACTCAGACATCACGAACGCAACACAATAGCATCTAGATCCCTTTGTTTACCTTAACCAAATGTCTTGTAGAGCTGATAACCTAATTCTGCTGATATTTGATGGTACACCTAGATGAGTTTCCCCCAGCCTCAGCACCTCTCCCTGAAGTGGTCACATAAAGTATATGATCCATTATCCCTCCCAATATCCCTTCCAATTGAGAGCACAAGCAGTTTAAATTGTAGTTGTAACAATAGATATATTAGAACTTATAGGACTGTTACATTGCGTGTAGTTTAAGCCGGGGTATGCCCAGAGGCTTTGTTATATAATTTTTATTTTATTTTTTTTCACATAAAAACTCAATGAAAAGTATTTAAAAAAAAAGTGTCTGATCTGTCTGCTGACATGTCGCAGTACCGCGAATCACCCCCACCCCCAAAAAAAAAAAAAAAAAAATGGCATAAAAATGCCATAAATCTCTCCCATAGTTTGTAGACGCTATAACTTTTGCGCAAACCAATCAATATATGCTTATTGTGATTTATTTTTTACCAAAAATACATAGAAGAATATATATTGGCCTAAACTGATGAAGAAATTTGTTTTTAAAAACATTTTTGCGGATATTTATTATAGCAAAAAGTAAAAAATATTGTTTTTTTTTTTTCAAAATTGTCGCTCTTTTTTTGTTATAGCGCAAAAAATAAAAATTGCAGAGGTGATCAAATACCACCAAAAGAAAGCTCTATTTGTGGGAAAAAAGGACGTCAATTTTGTTTGGGTAAAGTGTCGCACCACCGCGCAATTGTCAGTTAAAGCGACGCATTGCCGTATTGCAAAAAATGGCCTGGTCATTAAGCAGGAAAATCTTTCGGTCTGTAAGTGGTTAAGGTGTGACTTTGCTTAGTGCACTGCTCCAAATCATTTGGTGGAGGGGGGATTATGGTGTGGGGTTGTTTTTCAGGGGTTGGTCTTGGTCCCTTAGTTCCAGTGAAGGGAACTCTTAAGGCGTCAGCATACCAAGACATTTTGGACAATTTCATGCTCCCAACTTTGTGGAAGCAATTTGGGGGTGGCCCCTTCTGGTTCCAACATGACTGTTCAACAGTGCACAAAACAAGGTCCATAAAGACATGGATGAACGAGTTTGGGGTGGAGGAACTTGACTGGCCTGCACAGAGTGCTGACCTCAACCCGATAGAACACCTTTGGGATGAATTCAAGCGGAGACTGTGGAGGCCTTCTCGTCCACATCAGTGCCTGACCTCACAAATGCGCTTCTGGAAGAATGGTCAAACATTCCCATAGACACACTCCTAAACCTTGTGGACTGCCTTTCCAGAAGAGCTGAAGCTGTTATAGCGGCAAAGGGTGGGCCAACTCAATATTGAAACCTACGGACTAGGATTTTAATAAAGTTCATGTGTTTGTAAAAGCAGGCGTCCCAATACTTTTGAAAATATAGTGTATATATATTTGTTTATAGTTTTTTTTCTAATATTATTTATTTATTTATTTATTTATTTATTTATTTATTGTGGTAAACATAGATTTGCTTTAACTTACAACTTTCAGGTCACACCAAATTAAAAACTTTAAATAAAAAAAAAATAGATTTTTCAGTACATATGGAAAACCAAAGATGTAAGGACTTGGACATAATTAGCAACTGGCAGCTGTACACATCCAATAATCATAGCAAAATACATATACAACAAATCAATGGCTACACAAAGGATCGTGAAAATATTCATTTGTTCCTAGAAATTGCAAACAATAATGTGGTAGAAATGTTAAAGAGAGGCAACTCCTATCCTAATATTGATCAGTGGTTCCAAATGAATTATAACTACTGCAGCAGGAAACAAATACAAAAAGATATATCCAGTATCTTTCCAAATAACTGTTCTGTTTACTAGGGATGAGCCGAACACCCCCCAGTTCGGTTTGCATCAGAACATACCAAACAGGCAAAAAATTTGGCAAAACACACGAACACCGTTAAAGTCTATGGGATATGAACATGAATAATCAAAAGTGCTCATTTTAAAGGCTTATATGCAAGTTATTGTCACAAAAATTGTTTGGGGACCCGGGTCTTGTCGTTTTTAACACTTGGACACTTTTTTTGTGAAATGGTAGGGGTACATTTGTACCTTGTTACGATTTCACACAGGGGTGAGGCCGGGATCTGGGGGTCCCCTTGTTAAAGGGGGCTTCCAGATTCCGATAAGCCCCCCGCCTGCAGACCCCCACAACCACCGGGCAAGGGTTGTGGGGATGAGGCTCTTGTCCCCATCAACATGGGGACATGGTGCTTTGGGGGGGGCTACCCCAAAGCACCCTCCCCATGTTGAGGGCATGTGGTCTGGTACAGTTCAGGAGGGGGAGGAGCTTCTTTCTTGTCCCCCCCTCTTTTCCTGCGGCCTGCCAGGATGCGTGTTTGGATAAGGGTCTGGTATGGATTTTGGGGAGGACCTCTCGGCCTTTTTTTTTTAATTTTGGCGCAGGGTTCCCCTTAAAATCCATACCAGACCTGAAGGGTCTGGCATGGATTTTGGGGGGGACCCCTATACTATTTTTTAAAAAAAATTGGCGCAGGGTAACCCTTAATTTCCATATCAGACCTGAAGGGCCTGGTATGGATTGTAGGGGGACACCCACGTAATTATTTTTTAAATTTTGGTTTGGGGTTCCCCTTAATATTCATACCAGACCCAAAGGGCCTGGTAATGGACTGGGGGGGGGAACCCATGCTCTTTTTTTTAATGTGTTTTATCTATATTGCCGAGACCCAACAATTCATTACAGCTGTGATCAGTTTTAAATGACAATTTTTCCTTTAGAAATGTCATTTTGTGCAGGGACTGTTCTAAACACGGGAAACATGCGCCACTTTACAGGCATACTATAGACACCCCCCAGGCACGATGTTTAACCACATGCCGACCGGGCCATAGCCGAAAGACGGCTACAGCGCGGTCGGCTTATCCTGCAGAATCCTGCTCTCGCGCATCCCCTGGGGCGCGCACCCGAGAACTTCCATGACCGCCGGGTCCAGAGGACCCTGCGCATCACAGATCACGGTGAACGGCCGCTGATCGCAGCTGTTTACCATGTGATCGCTCTGTCAAATGACAGAGCAATCACATGTAAACAAACCGGCATCATGTCATGACGCCGGTTCCTCCCTCCCCTCTGTGTACCGATCGGTACAGAGGGGGAGGAGCGGGAGAGGGATCGGATGGTAGCAGCGCTGTGGGCTGCATCTGTAGTGCCCACAACACTGCTCTGTGACAAATACAGTCACATCCAGCCATCCATCCATCCATGCTCAGCCATCCCTCCATACTATAATACCCTGCACTACTCCGCAACACCCCACAATACTCTGCAATACCCCACAATACTCTGCAATACTCTGCACTACTCCGCAACACCCCACAATACTCTGCAATACCCCACAATACTCTGCAATACTCTGCACTATTCCGCAACACCCCACAATACTCTGCAATACCCCACAATACTCTGCAATACCCCACAATACTCTGCACTACTCCGCAACACCCCACAATACTCTGCAATACCTCACAATACTCTGCAATACTCTGCACTACTTCGCAACACCCCACAATACTCTGCAATACTCTGCACTACTCCGCAACACCCCACAATACTCTGCAATACCCCACAATACTCTGCAATACTCTGCACTACTCCGCAACACCCCACAATACTCTGCAATACCCCACAATACTCTGCAATACTCTGCACTACTCCGCAACACCCCACAATACTCTGCAATACCCCACAATACTCTGCAATACTCTGCACTACTCCGCAACACCCCACAATACTCTGCAATACCCCACAATACTCTGCAATACCCCGCAATACCCCACAATACTCTGCAATACCCCACAATACTCTGCACT